>NC_086446.1:282948359-283248359 GCF_028390025.1 Pseudophryne corroboree
GGAGTTGGTGGGGTGGTTTGCGTGAGCTTGGTTACAAGAGGAAGGGATTTACTGGTCAGTGGACTGCTTCCGCTGTCACCCAAAGTTTTTGAACTTGTCACTGACTTATTATGAATGCGCTGCAGGTGACGTATAAGGGAGGATGTTCCGAGGTGGTTAACGTCCTTACCCCTACTTATTACAGCTTGACAAGGCAACACACGGCTTGACACCTGTTGTCCGCTTTTCTGTTGAAATACCTCCACACTGAAGAGCTGATTTTTTTGGTATTTTCACCAGGCATGTCAATGGCCATATTCCTCCCACGGACAACAGGTGTCTCCCCGGGTGCCTGACTTAAACAAACCACCTCACCATCAGAATCCTCCTGGTCAATTTCCTCCCCAGCGCCAGCAACACCCATATCCTCCTCATCCTGGTGTACTTCAACACTGACATCTTCAATCTGACTATCAGGAACTGGACTGCGGGTGCTCCTTCCAGCACTTGCAGGGGGCGTGCAAATGGTGGAAGGCGCATGCTCTTCACGTCCAGTGTTGGGAAGGTCAGGCATCGCAACCGACACAATTGGACTCTCCTTGTGGATTTGGGATTTCGAAGAACGCACAGTTCTTTGCGGTGCTTTTGCCAGCTTGAGTCTTTTCAGTTTTCTAGCGAGAGGCTGAGTGCTTCCATCCTCCTGTGAAGCTAAACCACTAGCCATGAACATAGGCCAGGGCCTCAGCCGTTCCTTGCCACTCCGTGTGGTAAATGGCATATTGGCAAGTTTACGCTTCTCCTCCGACAATTTTATTTTAGGTTTTGGAGTCCTTTTTTTACTGATATTTGGTGTTTTGGATTTGACATGCTCTGTACTATGACATTGGGCATCGGCCTTGGCAGACGACGTTGCTGGCATTTCATCGTCTCGGCCATGACTAGTGGCAGCAGCTTCAGCACGAGGTGGAAGTGGATCTTGATCTTTCCCTAATTTTGGAACCTCAACATTTTTGTTCTCCATATTTTAATAGGCACAACTAAAAGGCACCTCAGGTAAACAATGGAGATGGATGGATACTAGTATACTTATGGATGGACTGCCGAGTGCCGACACAGAGGTAGCTACAGCCGTGGACTACCGTACTGTGTCTGCTGCTAATATAGACTGGATGATAATGAGATGAAATCAATATATATATATGTATGTATATATAATATCACTAGTACTGCAGCCGGACAGGTAGATAATATATTTATTAGGTAATGATGACTGATGACGGACCTGCTGGACACTGTCAGCTCAGCAGCACCGCAGACTGCTACAGTAAGCTACTATACTATAGTAGTATGTACAAAGAAGAAAGAAAAAAAAAACCACGGGTAGGTGGTATACAATTATGGATGGACTGCCGAGTGCCGACACAGAGGTAGCTACAGCCGTGGACTAACGTACTGTGTCTGCTGCTAATATAGACTGGATGATTGATAATGAGATGAAATCAATATATATATGTATGTATATATAATATCACTAGTACTGCAGCCGGACAGGTAGATAATATATTTATTAGGTAATGATGACGGACCTGCTGGACACTGTCAGCTCAGCAGCACCGCAGACTGCTACAGTAAGCTACTATACTATAGTAGTATGTACAAAGAAGAAAGAAAAAAAAAACCACGGGTAGGTGGTATACAATTATGGATGGACTGCCAAGTGCCGACACAGAGGTAGCTACAGCCGTGGACTAACGTACTGTGTCTGCTGCTAATATAGACTGGATGATTGATAATGAGATGAAATCAATATATATATGTATGTATATATAATATCACTAGTACTGCAGCCGGACAGGTAGATAATATATTTATTAGGTAATGATGACTGATGACGGACCTGCTGGACACTGTCAGCTCAGCAGCACCGCAGACTGCTACAGTAAGCTACTATACTCTATAGTAGTATGTACAAAGAAGAAAGAAAAAAAAAAACACGGGTAGGTGGTATACAATTATGGATGGACTGCCGAGTGCCGACACAGAGGTAGCTACAGCCGTGGACTAACGTACTGTGTCCTGCTAATATAGACTGGATGATTGATAATGAGATGAAATCAATATATATATGTATGTATATATAATATCACTAGTACTGCAGCCGGACAGGTAGATAATATATTTATTAGGTAATGATGACTGATGACGGACCTGCTGGACACTGTCAGCTCAGCAGCACCGCAGACTGCTACAGTAAGCTACTATACTCTATAGTAGTATGTACAAAGAAGAAAGAAAAAAAAAAAACACGGGTAGGTGGGTATACAATTATGGATGGACTGCCGAAGTGCCGACACAGAGGTAGCTACAGCCGTGGACTAACGTACTGTGTCTGCTGCTAATATAGAGTCTAGACTGGATGATAAATTATTGATAATGAGATGAAATCAATATAATATCACTAGTACTGCAGCCGGACAGGTACTATATATATTTATTATGTAATGACTGATGACGGACCTGCTGGACACTGTCAGGTCAGCACAGCACCGCAGACTGCTACAGTAAGCTACTATAGTAGTATGTATAAAGAAGAATGAAAAAAAAAAAAAACACGGGTAGGTGGCATACAATATTATATATATATATATATATTATATACAATTATATATATATATATATATATATATTAAACTGGTGGTGATTGATTATTAAACTGGTGGTCACTTCAGGTCACGTTGCAACTTGCAACTAGTACTCCGAGGCCTAAGCAGACAATCACAAAATATATTATTATACTGGTGGTCAGTGTGGTCACAACAATGGCAGTGTGGCACTGACTCTGGCAGCAAAAGTGTGCACTGTACGTTATATGTACTCCTGAGTCCTGCTCTCAGACTCTAACTGCTCCCCACTGTCAGTGTCTCCCCCACAAGTCAGATAATACACTTACAGTCACACTATCTAATCTATAAATATCACTTCAGCAAGTAGTATAGTAGTATACAGTATAGTAGTACTCCTCCTAATAATGCTCCCCAAAATACTGTGTCTCTCTCTTCTCTAAACGGAGAGGACGCCAGCCACGTCCTCTCCCTATGACTCTCAATGCACGTGTGAAAATGGCGGCGACACGCGGCTCCTTATATAGAATCCGAGTCTCGCGAGAATCCGACAGCGTGATGATGACGTTCGGGCGCGCTCGGGTTAGCCGAGCAAGGCGGGAAGATCCGAGCCTGCTCGGACCCGTGTAAAAAACCTGAAGTTCGGGCGGGTTCGGATTCAGAGGAACCGAACCCGCTCATCTCTAGCAAAAACACATCCCTTTTTGGGCTGTGCACCAAATGTGTGAACTGTTCCTTTTTAAAATATAGGGGGTACAAACACCAAAATGGGTGAGGGGTGATAGTGCTGGGAAAGAGGTGCAAGGTCAGAGGCGGAACTAGCGTTGGTGCTAGTGGGCACCAGCCAAAATCTTGCCTAGGGCATCATATTGGTTAGGGCCGGCTCTGCCTGTGCACCCGGCACTGTGCTGCGCATTAGTCGGAAACATATAATAAATAGAACCACTGCCCCTCCGTGTACTGTACACGCTGCGCTGCTCCTCGCATATGCTGGAGAAATATATAATGGTATACTGTGTTTCAAAAAAGAAAAAAAGAATTTCGCATAAACTTTAAGTAGATGTTCTTGTCCTAATTTAATTTAAAAAAAGTCAATTTCTGAGCGTTTTTTTTGGAGAAGAAAAATATTAGCCAGTTAAGTGGTAAAGGAACTTTCTGAAAATGTATTATTATATAACTGAATGAAACACTGATACTAATTTACAGTGAGCCAAAGCAATGTGGGAGATTTATTAACCTGTGCACCGCTGCACTATAGGAAGTGACTCAAAAAAACGTACACATGATGTTTTAAATATTTATTAGAGGGACGTATAAAAAGAGGAGGAGGCCGTGTGCAGGATCCATCTGGGCCCCTTCCTCTCTTGCCGGCAGCGCTGTAAACTGGAGCACTAGCGTCTCTAGGGGACCCTAGCGATGTCCCAGAGTCTTGTGCGCATGCGCAGGTCTTTGGGGGAAAAATGGCGCTGCTGACATTTTCCCAGAATTTTTCTTACTGCATATGCGTAAAATGCTGGAAAAATGGCTGCCACGCCATTTTCCTGGTGATTCCTGAAGCTGCTGCTTCCTGCACGGGACTCTGGAGGGTAAGTATTGAAAAAAATGAGTGCAGGGTATGCGGTGTGAGCCTCCCTGGACCCCGGGTGCCCGTGTGCACCGTACACACTGCACCCATTATAAATACGCCACTGACTGATGCTGCAGCTGCGATAATATTAATTCATATTAAATCCATATATATTGATGATCAAGAGAAACTTTAACATTTTCTAGTTATTCTGTATATTTCTTATATAGCACGCTTCAGATTAAGGGGAGAATTCAATTCACTGCAGTAGATTACCGCAGGCTAATTGATCCTCTGGGGCTATCCAATTAGCCCCAAAGCCAGCAGTCATCAGTAATTTTTTTGCCTGCCTCAGCGGGTCGAAAAAAAATCCTCAATAGCTCCCTGTTACTTTTTTGTTGTTTGTTGCTGTGCCTTTCTAATGAGGTATCCAATTAACCACGGTAATTTACCATGGTTTATTGGTTCACTGGGGGCTATCCAATTGAATTATACGTGTGAGCGCACATGTATTAAAAAATGTGGTTAATTAGGCTGCTGGTTTGGTAAATAAAAAATGTTTTTATTAATATAAAACAGACTAAATAAACATTTACAGAATAAAAACCATCACAATGGAAATCGCAGAATAGATTTATGCATATATCCCCGCTATAGCCAATTGGACTTTATATGATTAGTATTGAGCATGCATGCCTATAGAGTTAGCTGGTTAGTTAGAACAAGTCATGGTCCTCAGATCCAGTCTTGGTCATTTGTAACTGTTTGGTCCCTCTAGGGGATTTTAAATGAAGGTGTTAGTGTTAATTGATTAGACAAGAGCCAGAAGTTGTCCCTTAATACATAATAGTACAGTCCATTTGGATAAGACAGCTTTCCTCAAATGATGTTGGATAATGCTAGTTAATACTGGATGAAAGTGTGATACTGATGGATTTTGTAATCAGTTAATCCGTCATGACACTCGTATGGGCAATGCTTACCCTCCCACTCTGCGGCGGTTTCTTGTGTCTGCGGCCAGGCTGGATCACACTGGAGGCATGGACTTCGTCCAGCTGAGCGGTGGCACGCTCCAAGCGTGTGGTGTAGCAGGGAGCGCTCGGCCGCGCGTCGCGGCTTCCGGGTTGGACGGGGCTTCCGGTTTCCGATGCGCTCCACCTGCGTTCCACTTGACGTCTTTGGGTCACCTGACGCGTTTCTCCGCCTTTTGTGGGTGGCGGTTTCTTCAGAGGTTTGAAAATCTCAAAGCACAGTCTCTATTTATCCCCCTCAGGGACTTTTTCATTGGTCACAGAATTAGTGATCGTTACTGATGACAATTAGCTGGAGTTCATCTCCGATGCCTACACTTATAAGGGATTATGCATTGTCAGAGTCGAAAAATATTGTAACGCATACATCATGTATTAACCACACACACATGCCCGCTGCGCGTGCACTTGTTCCGCCGTGCGTGCACATATCCGCAATTTGCATATGATCGCTCCCGCGATCCTGCGCATGGTATGGGTATTTACGGTGGAGTTTGTGAGCGCATAGAGGGTTATCAGAACATTACATATTTAACCCAAATAGTGCATTTTGTACACATAGCTCCCCTGCACCACATCAGCAAGTATCAACAGTTTAAATGATTCCAGGACTAAGGGATTCACCTTTGCATGATAGGAAGGGACAGACAAAGGTTATAGGGTGATGTCTAGTATCCAGCTGTAGGGTATTTTAAGGGTAACATTCCGGTGTTGGTTAGAGAAAGATTGCATGTTCCTGCGTATAGTTATGTGCAGAAGTAGAATATAGATATAAACTGTATTTACTGTATATTATGTATGCGGCGGGAATCCAGGGGAGACCACCAGTTGGGAGCAGTTGGGAGCAGTTGGGAAAGACATCGCCCACCTTTTCAAATCAACCTATGACCTCTCCTGTAATGTAAAGATGCATCTCTGTGTCCAATAGACAAAGGGATTACAGTAACCATTGTATTGTATATGGAAGTTGTGTATAAAAAGCCTGTTGTTGCCTGGCCGGTCAGAAGACTCTGAATGCTATCTACCTGATGAGCGGAGGACTGGTCCAGGTTGCACAAGCGAACATTCTCACGCACGCACATTGACTGTAGCCATTATTCTGTTGTAGATTTATCTTGTTAGCCTTGTAGTGTATAACTTGTACTGTTATCCCCTTTCAATCAATCCACTGTGGCGTTAGAACCCAGCGGTTAACTACAAATCAGTGTTGTGTCCTCATTTCCCTGCTAGGGTTTAAAGTGTATTTAACTGTATAAGGTTTAAGAGTGTATTGATAAGGTGTGTACCCATAGCGGGTACTTTATACCGTCAGCGCTGCGTAAGGTTTAAGGTGTAACGGCATTACAGTGCTTTGCGGCACAAGGTTTAGAGTGTAAGAATAACATTGCATTGCGTTACGAATAAGGTTTAAAGTTCATAAGGAGTGTGCGCGCGCTGTGCGTACTCTGTACACCCAGCGCGGCGTGTGTACGCTAAGTACGTACAACGTACGGGACTCTGTACGCAAATAACGTACAAAGTGCGTAGCGTGTGTAATAAGTCTAGCGGCCGCAGCGGCTCAATGGTAAAAGTGTGTTTAAAGGTATAGCTTTATGGTTTAAGATAATATCGACATTGGGGGACTCTTCGGGTTTTTCCTCATACCCACAGCCTAGCAGGTTACAGCAGACTTTATCTATCAGCAAAGGGCGGACAGGCATCCTACGTAAGCCTTTTCCTGGTCTTAGGATACACTGGTAAACTCTATCTCAATTGCTGATAAGATAAGCGTCTGCTCTGCATGGTTTGTAGGGATGCTGGTGGGATCCGAAAGGTAACTATGCAAAGCTATTTTTAAAGTCTGTGAATTTCTGTTTGGCGCCAAATGCGCACACAACACACGCATACACCTGTATTTTGTACTTTGCATATCTGCTCGCATTGTTGCCATAAGTAGTGATTATTAGATTCATTTTGACCTGTGCTGAGAAATTTGTTGCTACTTAGTTAAAACATAGACTAGATATTAAGGGAGTAAAACGTAAAACACAAATACAGTCTGGCCTAGTTAAACAGGTTTATACAGGAAAATACTGTGTTGTGTTAAGTAAACGATATTAGGTAATATCGCTTACATTTATAGAAGTGTGGGATTTGTACTATTGCGGACGTACGGTCTTTGTACACGTGTTTCGGACAAAGTACGGGACTGCGTATGCAACGTAAAGATGTACGCACGATTGTGTGTTTACTCAACGTGCGTAAGGGTACAACCGCTAAGTACAAATTACACAATAGCGGTGTTTAGTATTAGGCGCGAAACGGTAGCCACGCGATAATAGCACAAATTGCTCAGTGTCCAAGATTTAGTTTAAACAAAACCTTTTCCACTGTATTACCTCTGGGGAAAGCTATCAGTCAACAGGAAAGGATATTTTTCTGATCAGAAAACTATAGAGTGTTAGTGTGGGCTGAAACAAAGGTGAGAATGTATTGAACCCTGCTTGTTGAACTTGGTGAACTCGGTGGAACTCGGTGAAACTCGGTGAAACTCTGTGAACTTGGTGAGCACGGTCTAGGTGAATACGTGCAACGGAGTGGGAAGTTGTTGTTTTCTTGTTATTATACTCCGGCTGTTTTGGAGCACAGTGTGAAGACTCCAGTGATCCTACAACTTATATATAGCAAGTGTCTATAAGTGGTACGATTGGACCGCACGGTTGTGTGAGCAATACGTGGCACAACGTGATACGAAGTTTTGCATATTTGTGCGTAAATCTCGTCATCATACGCGTTGTGTAGAGCACATGCAAGCGTGATTTGTGTAAACATTGTCTTTTAGGCAGATATTCACTAGGTACGGTAAGTTACTTCTAAAGGCCCAGGGGATATAGGCCGAAGTAGGGCCTGCATTGGCTACACGTGTCTGCTAAAAGGGGCGGATCAGTAATACTCGGAGCAGAAGAAGTTAGTGGAAGAACTTTGAGGACTTCCACCGTTACTGTGTTTGGAGCATTTTAGGAAGTTTTCCCATGTTAAAAGGGTCCACAATGGGAGCCAAGTGCTCAACACAGGGACGTTCCTCAGTCAGGGTTCAGACAACAGAATTGAGACCGAGGGGGTCAGCTCGGTTGGTAATGTGGGGGAAGTATGGTCCCCACACTGAGACCTTTTGTGATGAATGGACACGAATGACTCTGGGGGATAAAGCATCATTTCCTGGGATAGGTAGTTTTGAACCAGAGGTATTGCAGAATTTAAGAGTTTGGATATGTCTGATAAAATCCCAAAAGCAAAGGGTCAGACACACAAACTGTTTAAATTTATGGCAACAAGAGGGCAATATGCAGAGGGAACCAGCTCACGCAGCCGGTTCCAAACCTAGCAGGAAACTGATGGCAACCGCACCACCACCACCACCGTACATTATAGGGGAGAAAGTGGCTACAGACAATGGCATACTGGTATATGATAAGAGTAAAGTTGATAAATGTACTAATGTTAACCCGTGCAAGTTGTATCCCATTTTAAACTTCCCTCAGGACTACGAGCAGGAAGATGAGCCCAGCACGATATCGGCACTCTCTCTAGCAGCCACCATACCATACAAGACACCCAGGTGGGCACGGCCCAACCAGTAAGAGCAGTAGTAAAGGCCCCTAGCGGAGGGACAGGTGAGGTTGTGTCTACAGGTAAGTATGGTACCGTACATTATGCAGAGACAATTGCACCTCACATTGTAGAAGCAACTCAGAATGATGTAATTGAAATAAATCCTGTCAGGGTGATAGCAGTCCCGAATGAGAGGACTGACGCTCAGGGAGTCACTCCCATCAGGAACATTGCTATGCATTGTCCCTGGTCCCGGACAGAATTGAGGACAATTATGTCTGAATTTTCCCGATCCCAGATAGGATCTAGTCGCATGCCAGAGGTTTATTAAAGAATTAGGTAATGCCACCCAACCCACAAACAAAGATTGGCGAACAGTGCTACGGGCATGTTTACCCTCCAATATTGACCCCGAAAAATTCATTACTGATTGTAAATTAGATGCAGAAGTACCTCTCACTGATGAGTACAATCAGGAAAATGTACGACAGATCAATCTGCAATTAGGAGTATATTTCCCTATTGTTGTCAAATGGAATAAAATCTTTTTCATAAGACAAAAAGAAGGTGAAACGGCATCTGAATATTTCCATCGAGCACTGCAGGAAATGGCTAGATACACTGGGGTCGAGGACATTAAGGAAAATGTACATCACAGGGAGGTAGCTGTGTCAGTATTAATGGACGGGTTAAAAGACACACTAAGAACCAGGGTACAGACCTCTCTACCAAACTGGAGAGGTATCTCGGTAGCTGCATTGAGAGAGTCCGCTGTCGAGCATGATAGGAACATCATTAGGCACAGGGAGGAACAGGGGGAAAGGCTGATGACAGTAAGTAAACAGGCTCTTACAGCAAAGCCCCATCAGCCAAAACCCCAGGCCTCTGACTCATGGAGAAAGCCAAGAGTTTGTTATCTGTGTAAAAGGGAAGGGCATTATGCCAGTAATTGTAACAGCACACAAAAAGTCAGACCCCCTAGACAAGAACACGAGCAAAGTTATGATACACGTAATTGGGATCAGGGATCACATAGGAGAAGTTATGAGCCACACGCAGGGGAAACAAGGAGGTATTCACCTAGGAGGGACTGGCAGGCATCCGAAAATTTTCAGTTACCCCCCTCACATATTGTAGCTGCCAGCACGCTGCGGTAGGGTCACAATATACAATAGGGGTTAGGCCACACCTGTAGTCTGCAGCCAGTGAAGTTGATTGCTAGCCTTGGTAATGAACCTGAGGTCACAGTTGATGTAGCTGGTAGATCATTCCTTGTAGATACAGGGGCGGCCAGGTAAACTCTGTGATTTGTCTTCAAAATTTCCTCTTCATCTCTTAAGTTCACCGACAGATTTACAGCTCAAACGTCACATGTCTACTCGGGCTTTTCAGAGGTCTGCCCAAACCCAGTATATCTCACCAGCATCACTGTGCCTGGCCATGCACAAAGGGTGGAGAGTGGAAATACTGGTGAAGGTAGACAGTGCATAGATACCGATATACATGATGGTGTGACAGCCTGATGGTGAACGCAAATCTGACAAATTTTCTTTTTATTATTTTCTCTCTCTTTTTCATTTTCCACGGATGGTTTACTTCACACAACTGATAATACACAACAGTTAAACACATTGTAATGCAATATTTATGTTCCCTATAGAAAGGTCGCTGACTCGGAGAGAACATCGTATCACTGGAGTGTCTGTTCCGGGAAGGCTGAGAGGCAGGACTGTTGTCACGGCACCTGAGCGCGGAGAACAGCAAGACCAGAGGCGGTTGTCGCACCAGTTTTCTTTTTCCTTTTAATTATTTTCTCCATCTCCCATTACCCTCCTTTCCTCCCCCTTCTTGTTCGCTTTCTCTCCCCTTAACAAGATGGACTTACCCCAAGAGACTGCGTTCCAGGTTTTCCTGTTAATCCTGTTGTTGACGAGAACAGTCTGTTTCGGTGAGAGTACCAGAGAGGTCGAGAAAGGATCTGGAATGGGTTCTGATGGCAAGGACGGATTTGTAGAATTCCAAGAGCAACACATCAATCGAGCAAAGGCGGGTAACAGAAAACGATCTGGTAGTCAGGGAATTAGGAGGCACTGTGAAGGGTTATTGGCTGAGGAAAATTGCATTTGTAGGAATTGTGAAAACATAGTTGAGGATGGGTGCATCCAGAGATGTCAGTCCAGCCTTAATATCAACATAGCGAATCTGATAGATAATATCACTGAGATGTATGACGACACCTTCAGGTATACGGGTAGGGAGTTGCAAGCTTACAAACTGGAACTGATCCAGCACAGGATGGTCCTTAATTATATCACAGCTGTGACGGGTGGTTACTGTGTCACATTGGCTTCTCAATATGGTGTGAAGTTCTGCACGTATATTACAAACAGCACTGATGACCCAACCGAGATCATCGATCAAAGGATGGACGATATCTTGCAGTTGAAGTGGGAGTTCCGAAGGAGACACAACCTTACCCTGACTGCTGTGAGTAATGTACTGACCGGCTGGGTCTCATGGGTAAAACCATGCAATTGGTTCTCAAGTTTAGGAGAATGGGCTCAAAATGTTATTATGAGTGTGGGAAAGTTTCTCCTTTGTATACTGGGAGTCGTCATAATTATAGGCTTGATATTTAGGTGTGTTCGAATTTTAACGCGGCGCAAGCACGGCACAAAATTGATGAGTCTAAGGAGCAGGGGCATTGTTACAGCAACAAATTTAATTTATGACCCACCTATAGAAACGATGTTGTGATAAGGATTGCAAATTAATTCCACGGCCAGTTTCTTTCAACCGTTTTTACTATGTTTCCCCCTCAGCAAAAAATACACCCATCCGGAAAAGACTTCAATCAACACCCAAGAATGATTATGAAAATGTTATGTGAATGTATTTTAGATATGTGTCTTATCTTCATCTCTACAACCTTCAGTTAATGACACACATAGTCGACAGGTGATATCCACATATATTAGCACTCACATATGTTCCCCCTCCATGTATCATCAACTAAATGTGCACCCCATTTGTTGGAACAAGAAGCCGAAAAGAGCTCGGTAGTGTTTGTTGGCCCACTTACAGACCCTTAATACGGGATGAGAAGGATTTAATGTATACTTCGCAATACCTCGAAGCTTATCTAGAACATATATGGCACGATGATACACGCCCCTCAGACATGAATTCATACATACATGCTTTTACTATCTCACTAGGTCATACATTTCCCACCTACACCTCTCCTCCTACCATCCAATCATCTGTAGATAATGTATTGTATATTTTTCTGTTTAATGTTTGGATAGTGGCAGTTATTGTCGACTGCCAAAGGGTGGACTGTCAAAGTCAAAAAATATTGTAACGCATACATCATGTATTAACCACACACACATGCCCGCTGCGTGTGCACTTGTTCCGCCGTGCGTGCACATATCCGCAATTTGCGTATGATCGCTCCCGCGATCCTGCGCGTGGTATGGGTATTTACGGCGGAGTTTGTGAGCGCATAGAGGGTCATCAGAACATTACATATTAAACCCAAATAGTGCATTTTGTACACATAGCTCCCCTGCACCACATCAGCAAGTATCAACAGTTTAAATGATTCCAGGACTAAGGGATTCACCTTTGCATGATAGGAAGGGACAGACAAAGGTTATAGGGTGATGTCTAGTATCCAGCTGTAGGGTATTGTAAGGGTAACATTCCGGTGTTGGTTAGAGAAAGATTGCATGTTCCTGTGTATAGTTATGTGCAGAAGTAAAATATATATATAAACTGTATTTACTGTATATTATGTATGCAGCGGGAATCCAGAGGAGACCACCCACAAGAGCAGTTGGGAAAGACATCGCCCACCTTTTCAAATCAACCTATGACCTCTCCTGTAATGTAAAGATGCATCTCTGTGTCCAATAGACAAAGGGATTACAGTAACCATTGTATTGTATATGGAAGTTGTGTATAAAAAGCCTGTTGTTGCCTGGCCGGTCAGAAGACTCTGAACGCTATCTACCTGATGAGCGGAGGACTGGTCTAGATTGCGCAAGCGAACATTCTCACGTATGTACATTGACTGTAGCCATTATTCTGTTGTAGATTTATCTTGTTAGCCTTGTAGTGTATAACTTGTACTGTTATCCCCTTTCAATCAATCCACTGTGGCGTTAGAACCCAGCGGTTAACTACAAATCGGTGTTGTGTCCTCATTTCCCTGCTAGGGTTTAAAGTGTATTTAACTGTATAAGGTTTAAGAGTGTATTGATAAGGTTTGTACGCATAGCGGGTACTGTATACCGTCAGCGCTGCGTAAGGTTTAAGGTGTAACGGTATTACAGTGCTTTGCGGCACAAGGTTTAGAGTGTAAGAATAACATTGCACTGCATTACGAATAAGGTTTAAAGTTCATAAGGAGTGTGCGCGCGCTGTGCGTACTCTGTACACCCAGCGCGGCGTGTGTACGCTAAGTACGTACAACGTACGGGACTCTGTACACAAATAACGTACAAAGTGCGTAGCGTGTGTAATAAGTCTAGCGGCCGCAGCGGCTCAATGGTAAAAGTGTGTTTAAAGGTATAGCTTTATGGTTTAAGATAATATCGACATTATCAGCATATTCCGCAATAAGTGCCCCCTATGACCGCGAAAAGTGCAGTCAAAACACACACGCACGAAAATATTGGTGTTTTTTGCAGGTCCTAATTGGATAGGAGTGATAAAAAAATTTGAAAAACAGGGTAATTGTATCCAATTTATATGTTCTTATGATTTGTAGCTTTACTGTTACTATGTATGTTCCTTGTAGTGTAGTGAATGGGGTGGTTGTGGTATTAATATAATTTGAGGCAATAACATTGGGTGGAAATAGTAGTATTACTGTAATGTGGATATGTGTGGTATTGCTGTAATGTTGTGCATAGTTGAGGGGCTATTTATGTAATGTGGACAGGCTGGGTGATCTCCAAATTTGGTGCTATTAGGTACAGAGGGTAATATACTCCCTTGTCTTGTTACTATCTGTACCTAAAAGTATCTGATTTTGGAGATACAGATTTTGTTGTACACATTAGGATTCGGAGAAGCACCATTTTGAGAATTCATTTAAGCATTGACCAAAGTGGATTTACAACATGACTGACAAATTCCACCAGTGTAAAATACATATACTTTAATATGGTTGGCCTGCCTTTTGCAGCTATAACAGCTTCCACTCTTTTTGAAAGGCTTTCAACAAAATTTTTAAGTGTTTAAATGGGCGCAAATTCCAACAAATTCTGTAGAGCATTTATGAGGTAAGGCACTGATGTTGGACAAGAAGGCCTGGCTCGCAATCTCCATTCCAGTTCATCCCAAAGGTGCTCAGTGGGGTTGAGGTCAGGGCTCTGTGCAGACCAGTCAAGTCTTCCACACCGAACTCATCAGACCATGTCTTTATAGTGCTTACTTTGTGCACTGGGGCACAGTGATGTTGGAATAGAAAAGGGCCTTCCCCCAAATTGTTGCCATAAAGCTAGAAGCATAGCATTGTCCAAAATGTCTTGGTATGCTAAAGCATTAAGATTGCTCTTCACTGGAGATAAGGGGCCTAGGCCAAACCCTGAAAAACAGCCCCATACCATTATCCCTCCTCCACCAAACTTCACAGTTGGCACAGTGCAATCAGGCATTTAACGTTTTCCCGGCATCTGCCAAACCCAGACTTGCCCATCTGACTGCCGAATAGAGAAATTGATTTGTCACTCCACAGAACGTGTTTCCACTGCTCCACAGTCCAGTGTTGGCATTGGAATTGGTGATATTAGTTTTACGTGTAGCTGCTCAGCCCTGGAAGCCCATCCCATTAAGCTCCAGCTGCACAGTTTTTGTGCTTACATGAATGCCAGTTTTTGTGCTTACATGAATCAGCAGAGCATTGGCGTTGACCCCGCTTTGTGAATTTATGCTGTCTTCCGCTTTGTGGCTAAGTTGCTGTTGTTACTAAACGCTTCCACTTTCTAAGAATATTTCTTACAGATGACCGTGGAATGTCCAGCAGGGATGAAATGTCACAAACTGTCTTATTGCAAAGGTGGCATCCTATCACCGTACCACACTTGAAGTCACTGACAAATGTTTGCATATGGAGACTGCATGGCTAGGTCCATATAGTTTAGATCCCAGCGGCAGAGACCCGACCCCCAGTGTCAGTGAGCCCCTATATATTGGTACCCCCCCATCTCCATGTATCACTTTATACATTTGTAGCCATGCTCATCTTACTGCGATAATGGCATGCTGCACGGGGTGACAGGCTGCAACTATTTGCAGCCGGCGATGGCTTTATTAATTCTTTTAGGAATTAATGGAGTGGTCATCAACTGTAAATAGTCGCTGCCTGGCATGCCAAGCAGCAAGCCGTGTTGCAGCATGCTGCATCACAGCAAATATGAGCTACTTTTGTATGTCTGTGTATATATTTAATACATTCCCCCCACCCAAAAATACTTTTTGTGAGGCAAGAGCTAAAGCCATGCTCCCTCACCTTACTGAAGAGCACAGTGGATCATCAGTCCCCCCAGCTGTAGCTGATCTCTGCACCCCCCTCCCCCCAAACCTGATTGTGGGGAGCAAGGAGTAGATTGATATCAGTGAATCCATTTCACACAGACCTCCTTGTTTTTAACCATTTCCATTATTTTAGGGACCTTGAGCCGATGCCTTGCCCTCGCCTTCTAGTTGCAGGATCAAATGAACAAACAATTGTGGGCCTCTTACAACGCACAAACTGTGTAAAAGCAGCCAAGAGGTAGATAAGTTTGTGAAGTGTTCACCACACCTCTTTTGTTTCTGAACAAATGTATGATTCGGTTAGATGCCCAGGGCGCGGCACAATACGGAATATGTAATCTAAGAGGGGTATAGTCACATTCCATATTTGATCAGAGTGAATTCTCAATTCTCCATAGGTCACTTTCTCATCAGGGCTCTTCAAAAAGGATTATTTTCTCCAAAAGCAGATCACTATTTCCTCTAATCACAGGATGTTTCTTCCTCTTTTCTTTACACTCTGTTTCCCACATGATCTCTAAATTACCAGCAGGGCTTTCAGAATTGTTGGTAATCCAGTTCTAAAGTGCTTAGTGAAAAGATTATAATAGAGTCCCTGGTCTCCTCCTGGATCTCCTGCACACTGCCATCAAAAAAGGTCCACCAAACATCAAATTAGAACCATCACACGCGTTTCTACCACAGTAGAGTCTTTTTCAAGGCAAAATACTTTGCCTTGAAACAGACCCCGGTGCAGATTGAAAGGTGTCGGGTTATTTAATACGAGGCGTGTGCAGTAAGTTTCCATATGTGCATTCCATAGGTAGGGTATACACTATTTGGCTGTGAATTGTAATCTCTAACTAAATTTCTTGTGAAATGTCAAGACACAGGAACCATTTACTGTATAAGCAGCACTACATGCTAAAAAAGTCAGCATGCTCACTGTTTCACTAACTTGTTATGGAGCTCAACAGAGGCCACTGGAGAGCCATGAACTATGACTACAAGTGTGATCTGCAACAGCAGGAGCGTTTTGACTGACTGCAAGCTGCTTTTTGGGAGGAAGCAATGCCCCGAACCGCTGTTTCTGAGTAGTTTGCAGAGTTTCGCCACGGTAGATGGCCCCCATGGCAGCCATCAGGGGGGGACTGTGGGAACTGGTGTCCCGGGCCCTTACAGAGAGGGGGGTCCACCTCTGGCTCCTATCGCCAATATCTGTAGAGCTGCACAAGTCTGTGAATCAACAGTAGGCTGATGTGCAAGGAGCACTTCTTAAAACAAGCCTTATCTGTGCATCAGCTCAATGTAAATCGTTCCTGTAGGTCCGCAACACTTCACCTATATGTAATGTCACAATGTATGACATCACATAGAGGTGGAGCTGTCCAGCAGAATCTTTTTTTGGGGGGAGGGAGGGGCCCTGTCCATTTTTTCAGTCCGGGACCCATAATTTCTGATGGCAGCCCTGACGGCCCCTGTGAAAACGAGAAGAGATACAGCCGACCTGTGTACTCCATCTCCAAGGACAATATTGCTGCCATGTGCGCCATAGTTAAAGTGGACACCAGGGTGACTGTGGCCCAGTTAAAGAAGGAGATATGCATCTCGTTGGGATCCATCCGCTTGATACGCCACAAAAAGTTTGGGCTGAGCAAGGTTTCCAGGGCCGTTTCTAGACAATTTGGCTCCCAATGCGAGATTTATAATGCGCCCCCCCCCCCCCTCCCATTGGTCTAAAAAAAAATAACGCCCCCCCCCCCACATAGCTATAAAATGAAAAGGCATGCGTGCGCCGAAGGCGCGCGCGCTCCCGACAAGGGTGTGTGGCCTGATTAAGATGGGCGTGGTCTCATTAAAGTGGGCGTGGCCTCATCTGATATCATCACGCCCACCACAGGGGGGAAAAATAAATAAAAAAAGTCCCCATTTTACACATTACAGCAGGCAAGTGTCCCCATTTTACACAGCGCGGCAGGCAGGTGTCCCCATTTTACACAGCGCGGCAGGCACATGCCCCCATTTTACACAGTGCGGCAGGCAGGTGTCCCCATTTTACACAGTGCGGCAGGCACATGCCCCCATTTTACACAGCGCGGCAGGCAGGTGTCCCCATTTTACACAGCGCGGCAGGCAGGTGTCCCCATTTTACACAGCGCGGCAGGCAGGTGTCCCCATTTTACACAGCGTGACAGGCAGGTGTCCCCATTTTACACAGTGCGGCAGGCAGGTGTCCCCATTTTACACAGCGCGGCAGGCACGTGCCCCCATTTTACACAGCACGGCAGGCAGGTGTCCCCATTTTCCAAAGTGCGGCAGGCAGATATCCCCATTTTACACAGTACGCAGGCAGGTGCCCCCATTTTACACAGCACGGCAGGCAGGTATCCCCATTTTACAAAGTGCGGCAGGCAGGTATCCCCATTTTACACAGTACGCAGGCTGGTATCCCCATTTTACACAGTAAGCAGGCAGGTATCCCCATTTTACACAGTACGGCAGGCAGGTATCCCCATTTTACACAGTACGCAGGCAGGTGCCCCCATTTTACACAGTACGGCAGGCAGGTATTCCCATTTTACACAGTACGCAGGCAGGTGCCCCCATTTTACACAGTGCGGCAGGCAGATATCCCCATTTTACACAGTACGCAGGCAGGTGCCCCCATTTTACACAGTGCGGCAGGCAGGTATTCCCATTTTACACAGTGCGACAGGCAGGTATTCCCATTTTACACAGTGCGGCAGGCAGGTATCGCCATTTTACACAGTGCGGCAGGCAGGTATCCCCATTTTACACAGTGCGGCAGGCAGGTGTCAAGTGGTGGGGGGGAGGAAGGGGGAGAGAGAGATAATACTTACATTTTCCCGCTCTTCGGGTCCGGCCGCCTCACGTCCCTCGCGCCGGCCGCCTCCTCCTTACAGGCTTATCTCCTCTCCTCCCTCTTCCCGAGCACTCCTGTTCGGGGGGCGGGGCTTTGCGGAATGACACGTTTTACAAACGTTTTGCAAACGCGTCATTCCGCAAAACTCCGCCCCCCGAGCAGGAGTGCTTGGGAAGAGGGAGGAGAGGAAATAAGGACACACAAAGTGCCGCGACGGGCGCCCCGTGCGGTTGCACGGCTCGCCCGCCGCTAGAAACGCCACTGAAGGTTTCTACCTGCTGGGTGCCCAATCAGCTGACTCAAGAGCAGAAGGAGGCTCAGGAGACTTGGTGCCGCAACATGCTGGCCAGGCTTGATGGCAGTCATTCAAACTGTGTCTGGGAGATCATCAGTGGTGATGAATCCTAGATCTACAGTTTTGACCCCAAGACCAAACAAGAGTCAACCTAGTGGACCCCAGTTTGCAGTACGCCAGTACAGAAGGTCCAATGTGAGCGCAGTATGGCCAAGGAGATGGTGGCTGTTGTTATGGCCAAGAATGCTCATGTAGCTACCGTACCACTCATGCAGCAACGCACTTTCACTGGGGACTGATGCAGCAAACAATGCCTGCTGCAAGTGTTGGAAGCCATTTCCAGGCAATGAGCTTGGTCATTAAAGACCTCGCCCCCTGTGACTTCTTCGTGTTCTTGCAAATCAAGAGCATGATGCGTGGTATTCATTTTGAGTCACCAGAAGCTGCAGTGGAGACCTTCATCTAACATGCAGAGGATATACCTACTTCGGACTGGTACAGGGGCTTCACCAAGTGGTTTGAGCGCATGCAAATTTGTATAGACTCATCCGGTAAATACTTTGAAAAAATGTAATGTTCACTGTGTTTGCAACTTTTTCTGCATCCAGAAACTTATTGCACACCCCTTATTTTGTCCCATAAACATGGTGGTATTTAAGAAACCACAGGGTACTATTACTGGCACCCTTCCCCAAGCAAGTAGTTAGACCTTTGGTTCACGGTTAGCATGGATTGTTGGAGACCACCATCTTGCTACAGTTATATGGCCACATCCCCTATCCCAGTTCCTGTATCTTAAATTTTGAGAAGTATTATCTTATTATCTCGGAGTGTCTGCAGTAGTATCTAACCCAGAAATGCTCTCCTGTGGACTGTTGACTATACTATGAACAGAGGCGTATCTAGGGTAGGGCGAGCGGGGCACGTGCCCTGGGCACCTTGGCAGGCCCAGGAGAGGGGGGGCGCCGCCGGCGGCCAGGGCATTATGCCCCACTCGCCCCCGTCAACCATAAATGTGAGGGGAGGAGAGCGCAGCGTCTCTCACTCCCCTCACCGCCACTGCCAGCACTAGCAGTGCTGCTGTGTCCGGTCTCCGGCGTTAGCCAATCAGAGCTTGCGGTCCGGCTCCTGATTGGCTGCCGGTCTGCGAGCTCTGATTGGCTAGCGAACTGGCGCCAGACACAGCCGCTGGAGATGGGACGGGAGACCTGGACGAAGCGGTGAGGAGAGAGGCGCTGCGCTCTCCTCCCCTCACATAAGCGGCAGGTAAGTGAGCGGGGGGGGGGGGGGCACAGGCACAGTGGGGCATGTATCTGGCACTGAGTGGGGCCTGGCACTGTGGGGCATGTATCTGGCACAGTGGGGCATGTATCTGGCACTGAGCGGGGGCCTGGCACTGTGGCACTGTGGGGCATGTATCTGGCACTGTGGGGCATGTATCTGGCACAGTGGGGCAATGTAACTGGCACTGTGGGGCATTGTATCTGGCACTGTGGGGCAATGTAACTGGCACTGTGGGGCATGTATCTGGCACTGTGGGGCATGTATCTGGCACAGTGGGGCAATGTAACTGGCACTGTGGGGCATGTATCTGTCACTGTGGGGCATGTATCTGGCACTGTGGGGCAATGTAACTGGCACTGTGGTGCATGTATCTGGCACTGTGGGGCAATGTAACTGGCACTGTGGGGCATGTATCTGGCACAGTGGGGCAATGTAACTGACACTGTGGAGCATGTATCTGACACAGTGGGGCAATGTAACTGGCACTGTGGGGCATGTATCCGGCACTGTGGGGCATGTATACGGCACTGTGGGGCATTGTAACTGGCACTGTGGGGCATTGTATCTGTCACTGTGGGGCAATGTAACTGGCACTGTGGGCCATTTTCAGTGGCCACACCCCTTCTGGAGCATGGCCACACCCCTTCTGGGATGTGGCCACGCCCATTTTACATATTGCCCTTGGCTCCAAAAACCCTAGTTACGCCTCTGACTATGAATGAGTGTTTAAAATAGGGTATGGATTGTGTTGCCCTCCACTAAATAAACCTTCATATTTTATAATAGAATTTGAAGGTCTGCATAAATGTAAAATATTAAATTATTTATTAAAAGAAAAAAGTATCACAAAGATAAAATACCATGAGGTAGTTTTTTGCACACATAAACATACACCCCAAAAAATATATATTGCACATAAATATAGCACAGTTATTGCTCTCAAGAGTACAATGGTGATTAAATGATACTGCTATTGTGAATTCCTTGTTATGGTTTCAAATGGAATTGTCAGGGTGTTTTTGATAATCACTTGTGCCCTTCGAAATAAAATTTATTGGTAACGTAGTGAAGAGGAAAGAGTGTTATCCAGCTTTTAAAAACAATGGGATAGTCCCAGCTCTCCGGTTTCGGTATGCAGAGAGTCGGCTGGTGCCCTAGGAGGTGAGCAATTGCGCAGTGTTGTTAACCCTTCTCTGAGGGGTGCTTCGAGATGAACATGCTTATGCGCTGAAGCTCACTGGTTCCCCAATGTTGCCGATCTCACCTGACATTTCCGGTGACAGTAATGGATGCCTGCTAATGGCTCATTCGTCTTTTACCCACATTTTCAGTATAGAGATGTCGATCTAATCCGTGTGTCTAATGCCAGGCTGGATATAAAAGTTGTAAATACGGATGTCTTTTCAGGATCAGTTCAGGTTTTGAGAGAGCATATAGAAGTGCGCCCTAACGCGTTTCTATACTGACTGGTATTTTTGTCAGAGGAGTGTTTCAACAGTATTGGATTCCATTCCAGCTTCTGCACTTAGCATGATAAAGTGTTCTGGGGTACACTTGGATATTTTACTGCAGTGGCATCACAAGGCTGGTGCGGTGGTGCGGCCAGAACACGGGCGTGACGCCTGGAAGGGGTGACACCAATCAGTGGGCTCCTCCGCAGTGACAGGAACCAGGTGCTGCAGTGTGAAAGCCTGCTACAGCACCCGGCTCCTGTCATAGAAGAGGAGCCGACAGCACTGCAGACAGTCTCCAGGGGCAGCCCAGTACAGGCCAGCATCTCCAGAGATGCTGGGCACACCCCCAGAGTGACGATCCCGTGAGGTCACACCCCTTTATTTGCGACCACGCCCCTTTATGCCTCCGGTGCGCTGGCATATCAAGGGTGCGCACTGGGTGTCACCACACCTGGTGAAGCCTCTGTTTCCCTGCATTACTTTTAGTATGAATTAGAGCTGAACACTGCAATATCATTCCAAACAGAAATGCTCTTAAAATTATTCAAATATTAGGTATGACCACCGTTTGCCTTCAAAACACCATCAATTCTTCTAGGTACACTTGCACACAATCTTTGAAGGAAACAGCAGGGAGGTTGTTCCAAACGTCTTGAAGAACTAACTACAGATCTTCTGTGGATGTAGGCTTGCTTAAATCCTTCTGTCTCTTAATGTAGTCCCAGACACACTTAATAATAAATAATAATAAAAATAAAAATATTAAAAATAGACTGACTCCGAGTGTCTGCCGGCAGACATCCGCCTTTTGATACACCCACAAGACCCTATACGGCTCATAGAACACCAGCGAAATCCAGAAATAGCGGTGAGTGACATGTGGATTCATCCATACCAACTACTACTGCCTTATCACTGCTTACAAAGACCTTGCTGGAAAGACTGTCACTTTGTATCAAAGTTTGGACACATAAAAGACTGTTCCTGGATACAAATACCACACAGGATCTTCTGTTATTAAGCACTCATGTACCAGCTTAGTAGAATAAACCGCATGTGCGTTTCTACTAAGGAAAAATACTTTTTTCTATTTTTAATATTTTTATTTTTATTATTATTTTTTCCTTTTTATTTTTATATATGTTTGTCCAGTGTCCCATTTGTACGTATACCGGTATTAGGAATTAGTTCAAATTACATATGATAATACACCTTCACGCACACATCAGGTGTTGATGTGTATTTATTTCTAAGTAACTTTTTACGTATATATATATATATATATATATATATATATATATATACCAGTTTTTGTTGTTATACATAGTACCATCTGCAACCCATTCTTTACCATTTGACATCATAATCAGATAATTATATATTTTGTTTTTTGCTCTTAAAGAAAAATAAAACGTATACCTTTTTTCAAACCATTTTCCATACTGTTTCTTGTGTGACAGCACTGGGAGGTACTACTCTTTCCATATGAATTATAGACCTGACTAAAATCCTATGGAATCACTGACTTTGTGCAAGTGTACTGAGAAGAACTGTTGCTGTTATGAAGGCAAAGGGGGTCAGACCAAATATTGATTAGATTTAGATTTCTCTTCTGTTCATTTACTTTGCATTTTGTTCATTTAAAAAAAATAAACTATTAACAAAATTTTTGAAAGCATTTTTACTTTGCATAATTTTTTACACACTTGCCAAAAACTATTGCACAGTATTGTATATACACACACACAGTGAACAAATCACTCACCTTATACCCCAGGTATCCCCACGCGAAGACGGTGGCGTCCAGAAGCCAGAGACGGCGTCGACTTCACGTGGGGTTACCTGGGGTAAGGTGAGGGTTTTGTTCACTGTGTTTTGTGCCTGACGATGAAGGAATAAACCTTTGAAACATTGCTACATGACGGCTGTCTACATGTGATTATTTACTGAGTCCCACGGGTATACTCTGCATTATATTGGTATTTGCTGTTACAAATTCCACTGGCACCATGTGTGCTGGATTTGCTTAATTAAGGTGTGCTGTCCTATATATATATATATATATATATATATATATATATATATATATATATATATATATAGAAATCTTGGATAGAGTGCACTCACCAGTCGAATCATGTGATCAATCAGGGTTTAATGTGGCATAGGCATAATCATCACACCGACGTTTCGGTCCTTACTGGACCTTTGTCAAGGTTCAAATGATACAAACACAGTTCACCCATATATAGCCATAATGATAATCACAGTGTAACATAGAAAACCCGGAACTTCCCACACATGACATCACACGATAATAACATGCAGGTATATGATACATAAAAGACCCTTTCATGTTACCCTATACTTACGCCGCCTTATCCATCCCGTCTATTAGATAATGTTTTATCCAACATATCTAATCCCGCTGCCGCCAGCAGCCGCTGGTGACCCGCACGCTGGCGGAAGCGGAAATGTTAAGACACAATCTGTGGAACGCAACGTCAGACACGTGGCTTGCTCCACCAATCATCACGAGAACATGTGATCCACAGCACCACTGTCAGGAGGCAAGGGCGTATCTCACAACATTCCGTGTCCTAGCAACCATTTAAGCAGCATATAACAATGCCCATATAGGCGAATAAGTAATCATGAGCATTATAGAACCACATTAATTCATATAGAGTATAGTGCTGGTGGTAGTTAATGTAAGGGTCAGACTAGAATGAGTAAAAATGGTTAGGAAATTCATAGTACATCATGTATATAAACATCTCGATATTTTACACATAAACAACATATGGATAGTGCATTAGGATCGGTCTCACCGACCGGAACACACCGCAGCAAAGATTATATAAAAAATAAAAAATGAAAAATATATAGTGAAAAAGCACTAATAGGGGGGGCTACCACGAAAGATGCGTTATATATATCATAGAAAGATACTTAAATGCACAGAGTCATTCAAGCCCTTTGGGTGAACAGTCTCCAGCCTATGAATCCAATAGGCTTCCCGGCGTAATAGAATCTTCGCTCGATCGCCGCCTCTGGGTAATTGTGGTACTCTGTCAATCACCATATAGCGTAGAGCTGTCAATTGGTGCTTGTGTTGCACAAAATGTCGTGCAACCGGTTTATCAGACCCTCCTGATTTCAATGCCAGTCTGATGTTAGCGCGATGGTTGGAGATTAGTTCACGGAAGGACCTTATGGTTTTGCCCACATAAACTAGTGAGCAAGGGCACGTCAATATATAAATGACATAGTCAGATGTGCATGTCAGATGATGTTGTATCGATATCCGTTTTCCATCATGTGGGTGTGGGAAGGAATTGCCTGTCAGCATACCCCTGCATGTCGTGCAGTTTGGGCACTTATAGCACCCTAGTTTCTTTGAGGGTAGCCACCCTTCCACCTCCTTCCCCACTGATTGGTCCGGACGCGTCAGCATATTTCGTAGATTTGGTCCCCGCCTGTAGGCTATCAGCGGTTGTTTGGGAAGCACATCTTTAAGGGTATCGTCTGTTGACACAATCCCCCAATTTTTCTTGATAGCAGCCCTTGTAGCAAAGCTACCAGTATCATAGGTCGTAAGGAACACAAACGGTTTCTCAACTTTACTTGAAGTTGTTTTGCCACATTTAAAGCGAACTTCAGCTTTATGTAAACACTGTTCAACCACATTGGGATGATATCCCCTGTCGAGGAACCGATGTTGCATCTCCACCAATTGCTGTTTCAGAATCTGAGTGTCCGAGTTGTTCCTCATAACCCTAATAAACAGGGAAATAGGTAGGCTTTAATTTAATGGTTTTGGATGGTAGCTGCTATAATGTAGCAGTGTATTCCGATCAGTGACCTTCCTATACAACTTAAATCCATACCCCCTGTCAGTGGTGAATACAGTCACATCCAGAAAATTAATGCTGTTGGAGTCACACTCCACAGTAAAGCGAATCGGTGTGTCTAATTGATTGAGCTGCATCACCATATTCTCTAAAGCAGTTCTATCTCCTGACCATAATAAAAATACGTCATCTATGAAACGTCTATAGTAACCGATACTATCCCCAAACATCGGGAATATATATTGTTGTTCATGCTCGTCCATATACAGGTTAGCATACGCCGTGGCTATGTTACTTCCCATCGCGGTCCCAGATGTCTGGAAGTAGTATCGGTCACCAAATTTGAAATAATTACACATCAGTGTCATCTCAAGTAGTTCCAGCAGAAACTCAATGGGTGGATGGTGGTGGTGATTACTCAACAGTGCTCTTTTAACTGCGGCCATCCCCGCCTGGTGAGGTATGACCGTATACAATGAAGATACATCCATCGTAACCAACAAAAAATCTTTAGTGTCAACCGTAACAGACTTTAGCTCATTTATAAAGTCATTAGTATCCTTGATATAGTTTTTTATTTTTTTTCACACATGGCTGGAGATAGGTGTCGAGATACTGTGCAACCGGTTGGAATAATGACCCCCGGGCAGAAATTATAGGTCTGCCCGGGGGGGTTTTCATACACTTATGTATTTTGTGTAATGTATATATGATAGGGCATATAGGGAAATCTGTGTGTAGAAAGGATGACACAGTTTCAGTAATAATACCCATATTCAGAGCACCATCTATCACCATATCCAGTTTCTTTTTGAATATTGTCGTAGGATCAGTATCAAGTGCCCTATAAGTGCGATCGTCACTAAGTTGACGTATAATATCATCGTTGTATGCAACTGTATCTTGAAGCACCACCGCCCCACCCTTATCTGCTGGACGTATAGTGATGGTTGGATTTTCTTTTCATTGTTTAAAAGCCATGTTTTCTGCCTTGCTGAGATTCGACCTACCCTTAGTGATGTTTTTCATAGAATCTTTTACCGATTGATCCATCATGCGAGAAAAGGTCTTTATATTAATATTATTGGAAGGTGGATCATAGGTACTTTTCTTTTTGAACCGGGAATCGGCCATATCACGTTTATTGCCCACAAATTTTTCTTTAAGTCTTAGATTACGAGCCAAACAATAATTATCAATCCTCCATCTCATAGGATCAAAATGGACAGTAGGGATAAAGGACAATCCACGTGAAAGAACCCTTTCCTGGTCAAAACTCAAAGTAACAGAAGATATATTGATTATTTTGTCCATGGGTTCTTCTGAGGTTTTTTTGTTGTATTTTTTGTAGGACCCCCTCCTTGGGTGGGGCCTCTTGTGTCTGTTTGTATAGGGTCTAATTGTGACCGCGTGGCCACCCGAGAAAAAGGTTGACGTTGGTTAATTCTGGGGTTGGAATTGTGTCTCTCAGAGCTGGAGGCAGTGGAATACTGATCAAACTGATATTGACCTCTCCTTGATCTAAAATCTCTTGTTCTCCGATCTCTAAAATCATTACCTACTAACCACCCATAAACTCTATGATCCCTGTAGTCTTTTTCCACTTTCTCCAATTTACTCCGTTTAAAGTTATTTAAATCAGTTTTATATTTGTCAATCTGGGTACTCAGCTTAAGAAGCCAATCCTCAGATTTATCAGTTTGGAGTACATTCTCCAGTTGTTCTTTGTTAGTACTCAGATCATTTCTAACCTATTTGAGTTCAACTCTGACTTCCTCAATCACTAATAGTAATAAATCCAGTGAACATTTGTTCAGAATTCCACACCATCGGCTACAAAACACAGGGTTATTGCGGCCGATGGTGGGGATATTCCGAACGTGAAACCCACGTGGAATCTGTTTCTTCCGAAAATAATCGGACAGAAACTGTCCATGTAACAAAAGATCAATCTCACGCTTGTTGAGATTTAACAATCTATAATATACATCGATTGCTTTTTCTCCCGGTATGGCACTAAAATCAGCAAGATTATAGCGAAGACGTTCTGCATCATCATCAGTATAGGACACCTGACCATATTCTGCATTAGACAGTAATTCTGGATTGACAAGGCTTTCCATAACTATACCTTGCCTAAACAGCTGGACGTGAATGTATCAACCACCGACTTACGGGAAAAAAACTAATACAAAAATATGCAACTAACATAGAAAAATAAAAAAAATAAAAAGATGAAAAATAAGAAAAAAGGGAAAAAAACAACCAACCTTTGCAGGTACTTTGATATTCACTAACCATCGAACCATCGGTTAGTATCCAATTAATTAGATCAATAGCAGCATCATTAAGACAAAAAGTCAAATCCAGCTCATAACAGGGTGCACAACAAAAAGTCCATATGTCCTCCAATAGGGGGTGTGCACATGGAAATAAATATATAACAAGGGTTGTCTGCACTCTCGATACAACATCGTCTGACATGCACATCTGACTATGTCATTTATATATTGACGTGCCCTTGCTCACTAGTTTATGTGGGCAAAACCATAAGGTCCTTCCGTGAACGAATCTCCAACCATCGCTCTAACATCAGACTGGCATTGAAAACAGGAGGGTCTGATAAACCGGTTGCACGACATTTTGTGCAACACAAGCACCAATTGACAGCTCTACGCTATATTGTGATTGACAGAGTACCACCATTACCCAGAGGCGGCGATCGAGCGAAGATTCTATTACGCCGGGAAGCCTATTGGATTCATAGGCTGGAGACTGTTCACCCGAAGGGCTTGAATGACTCGGTGCATTTAAGTATCTTTCTATGATATATATAACGCATCTTTCGTGGTAGCCCCCCTATTAGTGCTTTTTCACTATATATTTTTCATTTTTTATTTTTTATATAATCTTTGCTGCGGTGTGTTCCGGTCGGTGAGACCGATCCTGGTGCACTATCCATATGTTGTTTAAGTGTAAAATATCGAGATGTTTATATACATGATCTACTATGAATTTCCTAACCATTTTTACTCATTCTAGTCTGACCCTTACATTAACTACCACCAGCACTATACTCTATATGAATTAATGTGGTTCTATAATGCTCATGATTACTTATTCGCCTATATGGGCATTGTTATATGCTGCTTAAATGGTTGCTAGGACACGGAAGGTTGTGAGATACGCCCTTGCCTCCTGACAGTGGTGCTGTGGATCACATTTTCTCCTGATGATTGGTGGAGCAAGCCACGTGTCTGAAACACGTGGTTGCGTTCCACGGGATTAGATATGTTGGATAAAACATTATCTAATAGACGGGATGGATAAGGTGGCATAAGTATAGGGTAGCATGAAAGGGTCTTTTATGTATCATATATCTGCATGTTATTATTGTATGATGTCATGTGTGGGAAGTTCCGGGTTTTCTATGTTACACTGTGATTATCATTATGGCTATATATGGGTGAACTGTGTTTGTATCATTTGAACCTTGACAAAGGTCCAGTAAGAACCGAAACGTCGGTGTGATGATTATGCCTATGCCACATTAAACCCTGACTGATCATATGATTCGACTGGTGAGTGCACTCTATCCAAGATTTATATACTCATGGAGGAAAGACTATGCCTTTTGCTCAGTGAATTTTGAGTGACACCCTAGCAAGTTTGTTTGATATGGAGAGTGCAGACAACCCTTGTTTTATATATATACATATATATATATATATATATATATATACAGCTGGAACAGGCGGCACTCACAGGAATTCTTTAAGAAGAAATACTCAGACCATGTAGTCTAATCAGTCGAATATATATATCAAAACACAATTATACGTAATTACTGCGCTGGTGCGGCAGCCCTCTAATTCGATCCTCCTGCTAGTGAGGACCATACAAAACAACACCTCCAGCTATTGAATACTTTGCTTTTAATAAATTGTGTAAAGCCATAATCATTTGGTCAATTCTTAGTTGGTAACCAGTTAAAGTGATTGAGAGCGCCCTATGATTTAATAGCTGGATATATATATATATATATACAGTCTTAAAAAAAAAACCTGTTAATATACTTATAAATACTGATTGTCACACCATCACACACTAGTGTACCATAGTCAGCATTTTCAGAGGGGTGAGTGCATCCCACTGAGGATACCATGGGACCGGCCCAGGAGGATCCGTCCCGGTGGCCCTGCTACTGTGTAGTGTAACATGTATAAGGGACACTACTGTGTGGTGTAATATGAATCAGAGGAATTACGTTCAGTTCAGTGTAATGTAAATAAGATTGTGCTACTGTGGGCATAATTTGAATTGGAGGTACTATTGTGTGGCGTGCACTGTCCCTTTATGAGTTATCGGAGGGAGGGTGCAAAATTGGGAGGGTGCAAAATTATAGTTTGTAGGTGGGAGCTGTACACATTAGCTCCGGCCATGGTCGGAAGTAATGCAAGTCCCCGTCTACTTGACAGGCTATCTGACTGGTACTGTACTTTTGCATTTTAAAGCTGTTCAGTCTTCTTTAGGCAAAGTGATTTTAAGACCATCTATTTCCCCATTATCATCTGCCAATATTAATTTTCAGATTTTGGGCAGGATGTACTAAGCATCGCATCCGATATGAGGTACATCCCGCCACTTACCGCATAGATACTAATCACATATGTACTCAGAATAACAAAGGGCAGTTCTCCCGATAAAAGCTGCACTTTGCGATGTCAGAACTTCCGGGTTTAGGACCCTGGAGTCCCTCTCTATGTGCACAGAGGGTCGTGGCTGGGAGCGGTACAATTGGATCTCTCTTAAGCAGAGCCGGCCCTAGCCAATATGATGCCCTAGGCAAGATTTTGTCTGGTGCCCCCTAGCACCACCGCTGGTTCCGCCTCTGACCCTGCACCTCTTTCCCAGCACCATCACCCCTCACCCACAGCAGTCCTTATTTTGGTGTTTGTACCCCCTATATTTTAAATAGGAACAGATCGCACATTTGGCGCACAGATCAAAAAGGGGTGTGTTTTTGCTGGCAAGGGGTATGGCCACACAATTGTAACCCCAATTCCAATTACGCCATACAGTACTGCAACTTTATTCACATTTGATCATGCGATAGTGTCCATAATTCATATTACATCCCACAGTAGTATCACTTTAGTTAAACATTACTCCTCACAGTAGAGCCCCTTATTCACATTACATCACACTGAATTGCTCCTTAATCACATTACACCACACCCTATTGCTCTTTATTCACATTAGACGACACAGTTGTGCCCTTTCCATACGCAACGCCACATAGTAGAGCACCTTATACACATAATGCCACAATTAGTAATGCATTTATACACATAATTCCACACAGTAATGCCCCTTACACATATGAGACACATTATTAATGTCCTTATAAACATAATGCACCTTACACATTATGACAACCTTTATTAATGCCCTTTTACACATAATGTCAATTACACATATGGCGCACATTATTAATGCCCTTATACACATAATGACACACATTGTGCACCCTACACATTTGCTGCACATTATTAGTGCCCCTATACACATAATGACACACATACAGTAGTACCGTTTACACATATGCCGCACATTATTAATGACACACATAGTGCCCCTTACACATATGTTGCACATTATTAATGCATTTTTACATGACACACATAATGCTCCTTACACATATTCTGAACACTACTGCACAACCAACCCACTCACATGCACACAGCACTCACACTGCCACTAACACTGTGACCTCTGCCTCTGCTTGGCTACAGATGTGTCCTCATAAATCTTGTCTTAATCCTAACGTTGGGCACCTTTTTTTTATGAAAATGCATCTTATTTGCATTGTTATATGGCTAGGATGCACAGCAGCTCCTGCTGATTAAAATGATATGCAGCATGCCTATATACCGTGTGAGACTGTGGCTGTATCTCCATATGAAATGCTACACACAGAATATAGGCATGCCGCATATCATTTTAATCAGCAGAAGCTGCTGATGCCCCTAGGCATATCAAATGCCCTAGGCAATTGTCTAGTTTGCCTATGCCTATGGGCGGCTCTGCTTTCAGGGCAGAATGTGAAAAGAAGCCAATAAGCTTCTATAGAATTTTTTTTTTTAAAGCTATCCCAGTTAAACTTAATAGGAAATTAGGAATTTGTACAACATAATGATGTGGATGAGAGTTAACAAGCCAGTAGCAAATTTATTGATATTTTAAAGGAAAATCAAATTGAGTTGCTTGTTCTGTGTTACTGACGCAGCAGTGTCCCAGTATATATATGCCTGCATAAATAGGCATAACTATGGTGGGTGCAGGGGGTGCTGTTGCTATGGGTACCAGACGCTTAAGTTGCCATCTTCCCTGCACTAAGCCCAAATTGGCATCAGTGGCAAATGGCGTGATATGAAAAGGTGACATTGTATGGAATACAAAAAGAGACAGTCTTTAAACAACTCAATATTAGTGTATTCAAAACAGTATTTTGAGTACTCTAGATCATGATGGATAGTTTGTAGACTGTTTCTATCTAAGAGCCCACCACCTCACTGTGGATTGCTTGCAGCAGATTCAGTGCACACAGGACAAGAAAGAAAATGCAACCAAGGCTAAGGTGCATGGTAATCAGGATCCCACAAATGTGTGGCATAATGTGAACTGTGGGTACTACAACGTGGCACAGAATGAAATTGCCACTTTTTTATGCACTTCACTCACATCGTATTTGGCAGACAATTCGCAAACCCCTGATGCAAGTACCGCAAATAGATATTTTAAATTGGATTGGAGAATTCTCGGGCGCTCACATTCGTGCAAAGACTGCAAGTTTCATGAAGCAAACTCGCAACTCGCACCTACAGTAATTAGATTGACCCCTTTGTTTGCTTTGTGCTAATTTACTTCACTTGGAGCCATACAATGGCCCTATACAACATGAGCAGGTCTGTAGTCTAGCTGGGAACCTCTAACAGAAGTCATAGGCTGTACATTTAAGTAGCTACTTTTTATGAGGTTTGGCCTTATCACAGCAAACATTGTTATGCTGCTTTCATTGGACCCTTACACACTGCCTTCCTGACTCAGCAATATGCGGTATCGGGGCAGGGGAGCCTCTGCCTACACTGTAAACGGATCCCGGCTCGCTTGGACCGAGCAACAGGTTCACACTGCACCTGACCCAGTAATAACCTGGAATAACACTTCTGTATTAGTTGAAATACTGGGTCAGGTGACCCAGGAATAATTCGGCAGTGATCCCTTTCACACCACACTGCGACCTGCATCGACCCGGTAATATATCGGGCGAAACCGGGTTATTTGTGTGGTGTGAAAGGGGTATAACTGGTACTTGGCTGCCATCCTCCACAGTAAACAACATACTTCCTTAACAGACATATTTTGCTCACACATTCCAAACTCCAATCATAAGCTGGGTATTAGAGATGACGTAATTTTCTGTCTGCCTTTTAGGAGTTTTCCAAGACTTTGTCCAATTTCTGTCTATAGCAGAACAACTTCCATAATTTTATGAATGACTGTCATCATGGAATCATTTTATTATTTAATTGTCTTTATTTACCTCATAGAAACCTGATTCCTGCATATCTGTTTCAACTCCAAATTGCTTATTGTACATTTTGTGCCATTTGTGAATACAGATGTGTCCTCATACATCATTGCTGCAGTCGCGCCAAACAGCTTGTCTCGCCGCCCAGGTCCTATGAGACTATGCTAGGTTGGGCATATTTTTGCATATTTTATTGGCAAAATTGTGTCTTAGTCGCAATGTGATGCGGCTAAGATGCACCAGGAGTCTTTGCTGACTAGTTTTATATTTGACACATGTATGCGACTGAGTCTCTGAATCTGTATATGAGATGGTACAATGTAGCAGCCGCATTTTTTTTTCCAATACAGGTTTCGTTGTGCTCCATACGCAGACTCAGTTACAGACAATATACATATTTATTAAATGAATCAGCAGTCTCCTGGTGTGTCCTAGTCATACTTGCCTACTCTCTTGGAACGGCCGTGAGGCACCTTGAAATCTGGTAACACTTCCAGCCTCCCGGAAAAGTAAGTTTCCTGCAGTCTGCTTTAGAGATGAGCGGGTTCGGTTCCTCGAGATCCGAACCCCCTCGAACTTCACCCATTTTACACGGTTCCGAGGCAGCCTCGGATCTTCCCGCCTTGCTCGGTTAACCAGAATGCCCCCGAACGTCATCATCCCGCTGTCGGATTCTCGCGAGATTCGTATTCTATATAAGGAGCCGCGTGTCGCCGCCATTTTCACTCGTGCTTTGGAGATGATAGCGAGAGGACGTGGCTGCGTTCTCTCAGTTTCTGTGTTCACTGTTCAGCGTGCTGCAAATATCTGTGCTCAGTGTGCTGCAAATATCTGCGCTCAGTGTGCTGCAAATATCTACGTTCTCTGCCTGAAAACGCTCCATATCTGTGCTGCATTGTAGGAGGACAGTGCAGAATTTTGCTGACCACCAGAATATATATAAATAAATATATATATATATATATATATATATATATAGCAGTACGGTACATTAGTCCATTGCTCTACCTCTGTGTCGTCAAGTATACTATCTATATCTGTGCTGCATTGTAGTTGTGCGCAGTATATAGTAGGAGGACAGTGCAGAATTTTGCTGACCAGCAGTATATATATAGCAGTACGGTACAGTAGTCCATTGCTCTACCTCTGTGTCGTCAAATATACTATCCATATCTGTGCTGCATTGTAGTTGTGTGCAGTATATAGTAGGAGGACAGTGCAGAATTTTGCTGACCACCAGTATATATATATATATATATATATATATATATATAGCAGTACGGTACATTAGTCCATTGCTCTACCTCTTTGTCGTCAAGTATACTATCCATATCTGTGCTGCATTTTAGTTGTGCACAGTATATAGTAGGAGGACAGTGCAGAATTTTGCTGACCACCAGTATATATATATATATATATATATATATATATATATATAGCAGTAGGGTACAGTAATCCATTGCTCTACCTCTGTGTCGTCACGTATACTATCCATATCTGTGCTGCATTATCGTCGTGTGCAGTATATAGTAGGAGGACAGTGCAGAATTTTGCTGACCACCAGTATATATATATAGCAGTACGGTACATTAGTCCATTGCTCTACCTCTGTGTCGTGAAGTATACTATCCATATCTGTGCTGCATTGTAGTTGTGCACAGTATATAGTAGGAGGACAGTCCAGAATTTTGCTGACCACCAGTATATGTATAGCAGTACGGTACAGTAGTCCATTGCTCTACCTCTGTGTCGTCAAGTATGCTATCCATATCTGTGCTGCATTGTAGTTGTGCACAGTATATAGTAGGACAGTGCAGAATTTTGCTGACCACCAGTATATATATATAGCAGTACGGTACATTAGTCCATTGCTCTACCTCTGTGTTGTCAAGTATACTATCCATATCTGTGCTGCATTGTAGTTGTGCGCAGTATATAGTAGGAGGATAGTGCAGAATTTTGCTGACCACCAGTATATATATAGCAGTATGGTACAGTAGTCCATTGCTCTACCTCTGTGTCATCAAGTATACTATCCATATCTGTGCTGCATTGTAGTTGTGTGCAGTATATAATAGGAGGACAGTGCAGAATTTTGCTGACCACCAGTATATATATATAGCAGTATGGTACATTAGTCCATTGCTCTACCTCTGTGTCATCAAGTATACTATCCATATCTGTGCTGCATTTTAGTTGTGCACAGTATATAGTAGGAGGACAGTGCAGAATTTTGCTGACCACAAGTATATATATATATAGCAGTACGGTACATTATTCCATTGCTCTACCTCTGTGTCGTCAAGTATACTATCCATATTTGTGCTGCATTGTAGTTGTGCACAGTATATAGTAGGAGGAAAGTGCAGAATTTTGCTGACCGCCAGTATATATATATATATATATATATATATATGTAGCAGTACGGTACAAGAGGCCATTGCTACTGATATATTGCTGGCATATAATTCCACACATTAAAAGATGGAGAAAAAAATGTGGAGGGAGACCAGCCACTTGGATCACTTAGCTTAGCCATCCAGCGACCTTGGTGCACCTCTTTTTTTCTTTGCATCATGTGTTGTTTGGGGACTATTTTTTTAAGTGCCATCCTGTGTGACACAGCAGTGCCACTCCTAGATGGGCCAGGTGTTTGTGCCGGCCACTTGGGTCGCTTAGCTTAGCCATCCAGCGACCTTGGTGCACCACTTTTTTTTCTTTGCATCATGTGCTGTTTGGGGACTATTTTTTTAAGTGCCATCCTGTCTGACACTGCAGTGCCACTCCTAGATGGGCCAGGTGTTTGTGCCAGCCACTTGGGTCGCTTAGCTTAGCCATCCAGCGACCTTTGTGCACCTCTTTTTTTCTTTGCATCATGTGCTGTTTGGGGACTATTTTTTTAAGTGCCATCCTGTCTGACATGGCAGTGCTACTCCTAGATGAGCCAGGTGTTTGTGCCGGCCACTTGGGTCGCTTAGCTTAGCCATCCAGCGACCTTGGTGCACCTCTTTTTTCTTTGCATCATGTGCTGTTTGGAGACTATTTTTTTAAGTGCCATCCTGTCTGACACGGCAGTGCCTCTCCTAGATGGGCCAGGTGTTTGTGCCGGCCACTTGGGTCGCTTAGCTTAGCCATCCAGCGACCTTGGTGCACCTCTTTTTTTCTTTACATCATGTGCTGTTTGGGGACTATTTTATTAAGTGCCATCCTGTCTGACACTGCAGTGCTACTCCTAGATGGGCCAGGTGTTTGTGCTGGCCACTTGGGTCGCTTAGCTTAGCCATCCAGCGACCTTGGTGCCCCCCTTTTTTTCTTTGCATCATGTGCTGTTTGGGGACTATTTTTTTAAGTGCCATCCTGTCTGACACTGCAGTGCCACTCCTAGATGGGCCAGGTGTTTGTGCCGGCCACTTGGGTCGCTTAGCTTAGTCATCCAGCGACCTCGGTGCAAATTTTAGGACTAAAAATAATATTGTGAGGTGTTCAGAATAGACTGGAAAAGAGTGTAAATTATGGTTATTGAGGTTACTAATACTATGGGATCAAAATGACCCACACATTTTATGATTTAAGCTGTTTTTGAGGGTTTTTAAAAAAAAAAAAACACCGGAATCCAAAACACACCCGAATCCGCCCAAAAAATTTCAGGGAGGTTTTGCCAAAATGCGTCCGAATCCAAAACACGGCAGCGGGACCGAATCCAAAATCAAAACACAAATACCCGAAAAATTTCCGGTGCACATCTCTAGTCTGCTTACACCTGCCCAAACCACCCACACCGGCCCTCACTACCTGCAGCAGCCCACTCTCCCCCACAGCCGCCCGCTTATGGAGGAAAAGTGGACAGGGTGATAACACGAATCTCCCCCCGCTTTACAATGCAGATAATGTGTGGCCATTGTATGGCGGGAGCTGGGATGTGATGACCCTCCATGCTCCCGGACCGCCCCTGTTCTGGGACCATACCCCCTGCTATGCCTACCTGGGAGATGAAGGGTGCAGCCAGGGCGCAAGGCATCTCGTGCTCTGTGGCCTATTGAGGCTAGATGTATGAGGAAACATCTGTAAGACGAATCCCTTATGATGTTCGCATGTGTAAAATGAACAGAAAGTAGTATTGTTTTCATGCCGAAGGCTTGTTATATCAAAAATCAAAGGTTTTGATTCACAATAGTTTTAATATTTTGCTTCAATATGCTTTTCATTTTTTTCTGTTCCCTGTGGAGATCAATGATCATTATTTGCACAGCCAGTCAAGCTGCGGTCAGTGTACTGTGAACATAAAACTAGCACCCATGTGCATCTACCTTTAGGAGTCATATATGAAGCCGAAAAGTATAGGGCAGTCCACATCAAAAGCCATTTTTGCTTCATTCTTGTGCAGTTGTATTTGATTTTACATAAACCTGTACACTAGAGATGCGCACTGGAAATTTTTCGGGTTTTGTGCTTTGGTTTTGGATTTGGTTCCGCGGTGGTGTTTTGGATTCGGACGCGTTTTGGCAAAACCTCCCTGAAAATTTTTTGTCGGATTCGGGTGTGTTTTGGATTCGGCTGTGTTTTTTTTTCAAAAACCCCTCAAAAACAGCTTAAATCATAGAATTTGGGGGTAATTTTGATCCTATATTATTATTAACCTCAATAACCACAATTTCCACTCATTCCCAGTCTATTCTGAACACCTCACACCTCACAATATTATTTTTAGTCCTAAAATTTGCACCGAGGTCGCCGGATGACTATGCTAAGCGACCCAAGAGGGCAGCACAAACACCTGGCCCATCTAGGAGTGGCACTGCAGTGTCAGACAGGATGGCACTTAAAAAAAATTGTCCCCAAACAGCACATGATGCAAAGAAAAGAAAAAAAGAGGTGCACTGTGGTCGCTGGACGGCTAAGCAAAGCAACACAAACACCTCAATATCACAGGAATTATTCGTTTTAATCAATGGTATTATTGGTCCAAATCACTGAAAGAAAATGACAAAATCACTGGAATTATTTGGCAAGATCACTGTAATTAATAATTATAAATCACTGATATTAACTGGTAAAATCTCGCTATCGCCTGCCTAGTGAAGTGGAATCTAGATGGGATTTTGTAACGGGGACACAATAACTTCATCAATTGTCTAAATCCCACTGCACTAATGGCAGAAAACGGGCACACGTCTAACAGCGCACTGATTATACTGAGAACTGATTATACTGAGAACTGATTATACTGATCACTGATGATACTACGGAGAACTACACTGAGCAGCGAGAACAGCACTGGACTATTGTACTATAGTATACTGGTCACCACAATGCAGCACTGACACTGAGCACAGATATTAAGCACTGATCATGATACTAGAAGTGACACAGAGCTACAAGATTCAACAATGGCCCTACTGTACTGTACTACTATAATTATATACTGGTGGTCCCCACAATGCAGCACACTGAGCACAGATATTACCAGGGGTATCTCACACATTGCTCAGTACAGATTACAGGATGTATACTCACCAGGTGTATAACACACGTGGCACAGTACAGTATACAGTATGCAGCTCTGGAGGGATCAGTATTTGGCAGGAAGGTGAGGCCTGGTCCTGGCAGCAGAGTGACAAGCGGCCGTATAATAGCAGCCAGCTCCAAATATGGCAGTGTGCGGAGAGGGAGGGGGTGAGGGAAGGGAACGAGCGCTGGAGTGTCTGAGCGGAGGGCTTGGAAGTTCAGGGGGAGTGAGGCAGGAGCTGCCCTTCCATAGCAGCGCACAGTGGTGGTGACGGAGTCTGACAAAGGAGGGAGGAGGAGGATTGGGGCAACTGGACGCAGGGGAGCACTGTGCCACAGCCATCACCTGCAGGGGGAGTGGAGGGAAACACATCCTATCTGCCCCAGATAAGTGACTTCTGATCAGAGCAATTGAGGGTCGAAGTTTTTCTGAAAGGTGGAAAGGAAGGGGTTCTTTTTCATGTAGACTGGAAGGACTACAACAAACTTGGAGTGACTACACTTTCCACCATAGTTCGGCAGCCTGCTGCCCTTTAATACACAGATGAATGAAACTCCATTTGGAAAGGCGGCCGCTCAGCGATCAAGAGCTGATGCAGCACATGCAGGTGTTTCTTCAAATATGATGAAGAAAAGAACATCTCATAAGAAACATCGAAACAATATGGGACCAAGTAAACCAATCTCCCAGCCAAGGCGAAATATTGTAGGCTGTAGAATACAGCATGGGTGGAAAGAGGGCAGTGGCCAATAACCCAGTGGAAAGGAACAGTTCTGGGTCAAGTACCAGTGAATCCCTCCCTCTGTCTTATAAAGTATGATGGATTTGATTGTGTCTATGGACTTGAGCTTCACAAGGAAGAAAGGGTATCTGCTCTTGAAGTTCTTCCAGACAGAGTTGCCTCATCCCAAATCAGCGATGCCCATTTGGCTGACACAATTTTTGGTAAATCAGTGGAGCATATGTTTGAAACAGAGGATGGTTCCAAGGATGAGTGGCGAGGGATGGTATTAGCACGAGCACCTATTATGAACACATGGGTTTATATAACCTATGAAAAGGACCCGGTCTTATATATGTATCAACTTTTAGATGACTATAAAGAAGGAGATCTTCGGATCATGCCAGCCTCAAATGGTTCCCCTCCAGCTGAAAGAGAACCAGGGGAGGTTGTGGACAGCCTGGTGGGCAAGCAAGTGGAATATGCCAAAGAAGATGCTCAAAAAGGACTGGCATGGTTATTCATCAAGTTGAAGCTAAACCATCTGTGTACTTCATTAAGTTTAATGACGATTTCCATATTTACATCTATGATTTGGTAAAGACATCCTAAATGGGATTCTGTACTTTTTTTTCTTTTTTGCCAAATGTAATCTAATGTAAACATTTGTAGAAAGTCGCTGCTTTCTGATTACAGAAATGCTTAGATATTCCTGCAAATCCACAATCCCTTCCCAGAGGAAAAATAAATGAGAAACCGTTGTTTGAGAATGTTTGTTCTCTTTCCCTTACAAAGGAACAAACCACTTTCCAAGAAGACTGACGTTTTTGGGATTATGGAGAAATAATGTTTTTGAATATAAATCCTAAAGCAGGTGGTGTATTAGAGCAAAAGAGTGCAAGAGACCAGCCGTGCAGCTTCTGAAATATTATGACAAAATGTTACTGTATTTCATAAGCACTCATTCCTAACTCTGCTAAGTACTGTTTGGTATACTGTATCTGGCTTCCATGAGGTAGTTGTCCATTATTTCAGCTTCCATTGAGCTTATGAAAGCGGTAGAAGTTATCGATTCTTTTTTTTTTAAATTCCTATTTTTAATTTTCTCCTGCATAGCCCAGTAAAATGTTGCAATGTTAAGTACTGACTTGTGGTTTCTGGGGGTCCACTTCTTCACCAAACCCAGCCAAATCTCATCCTAACCCTCTTTTCCACGTTCTCTATGTACCCCATCTGTGTCACCCATGTCTGTCTACCCCTCCCCTTTAGATTGTAAACTCTCACGAGCAGGGCCCTCTTCCCTCATGTGCTTATCCTTTGTCTTACTTTAATAATCTTCAACTGTACCACATCCAGCAGTCTTCTGTCACCTGATACTTATTCCAGTGTCATCTGCTGATGTAACTATGTTTATTTACCCTGTACTTGTCCTATACTGTCATCAACTGTAAGTTGCTGTTTTCCAGTTTGATTATTTATGTACTCTGTAATTGGGCACTGCGGAACCCTTGTGGCGCCATATAAAAAGGATAATAATAATAATATTAATATAGGGTGTATAATCCCCAGGTGTATCTCACACGTAACACAGTACAGTATATAGGGTGTATAATCCCCAGGTGTATCTCACACATGCTCAGTACTCAGTACAGTACATAGGGTGTATAATCCCCAGGTGTATCTCACACATCACACAGTACAGTATATAGGGTGTATAATCCCCAGGTGTATCTCACACATCGCTCAGTACAGATTACAGGATGTATAATCACCAGGTCTATTACACACGTTCGCACAGTACAGTATACAGGGTGTATAATTTATTACCATGTGTATCACCACACATCGCCCACAGTACAGGTATATAGGGTGTATAATCCCCAGGTGTATCTCACACATCACACAGTACAGTATATAGGGTGTACAATCCCCAGGTGTATCTCACACATCACACAGTACAGTATATAGGGTGTACAATCTCCAGGTGTATCTCACACATCACACAGTACAGTATATAGGGTGTATAATCCCCAGGTGTATCTCACACATCGCTCAGTACAGATTACAGGATATATAATCACCAGGTGTATCACAAACGTTTGCACAGTACAGTATACAGGGTGTATAATCCCCAGGTGTATCTCACACATCGCTCAATACAGATACAGGATGTATAAAATCACCAGGTGTATAACACACGTCGCACAGTACAGTATACATACTGGTCATAACAATGCAGCAGATATTGAGCACTGATCAGGATACTAGAAGTGACACAGAGCTGCAAGATACAGGCAATGGCCTACTGTACTGTACTATATGTATACTGCTGGTCACCAAAATGCTGCACTGTCCTACTATATACTGCTCACAATAATGCAGCACAGAGGTAGTATACTTGACACAGAGCTGCAAGATACAGCAATGGCCTACTGTACTTAACTATATTTATACTGCTGGTCACCAAAATGCTGCACTGTCCTACTATATACTGCTCACAATAATGCAGCACAGAGATAGTATGCTTGACACAGAGCTGCAAGATACAGCAATGGCCTACTGTACTTAACTATATTTATACTGCTGGTCACCAAAATGCTGCACTGTCCTACTATATACTGCTCACAATAATGCAGCACAGAGATAGTATACTTGACACAGAGCTGCAAGATACAGCAATGGCCTACTGTACTTAACTATTTTTATACTGCTGGTCACCAAAATGCTGCACTGTCCTACTATATACTGCTCACAATAATGCAGCATAGAGATAGTATGCTTGACACAGAGCTGCAAGATCCAGCAATGGCCTACTGTACTGTACTACTATAGTTATATACTGGTGGTCCCTACAATGCAGCACAGAGCACAGATATTTGCAGCACACTGAGCACAGATATCAAGCGTTTTAAGGAAGAGAACGTAGATATTTGCAGCACACTGAGCACAGATATTTGTAGCACACTGAGCAAAGATATTTGCAGCACACTGAGCACAGATACAGAGCTTTTCAGGGAGAGAACGCAGCCACATCCTCTCCCGTTCAATCTCCAATGCACGAGTGAAAATGGCGGCGACGCACGGCTCTTTATATAGAATACGAATCTAGCGAGAATCCGACAGCGGGATGATGACCTTCAGCCATGTTCGGTTTAACCGAGCAAGGCGGGGAAGATCCGAGGCTGCCTCGGACTCGTGTAAAATAGGTGAAGTTCGGGGGGGTTCGGATCTTGACAAACCGAACCCGCTCATCTCTAATTTTACACTGACTGAAATCCCGGGTTTTGCACATTCACGTACAAAAACTTCAGATTTTGAAAACTACTTGCTGACTTTAAATTCTTCCTCTCCGGGAGATGCAAGAGAGGAGAAGCAGATGGGCGATGGCAGAACCAGGCTAATAACATCATTAGGCCATGCCCCCAGGGTAAAAATGCCACAACTGGTTCGGATTTGCATAAGGGCGACGCTAAAATGCAGTGATTGGCATAGAATCGCAGCATTAAGCCCCGTCCCCTTCTCCGGCGACCACAGATTCCTGTATTTATCTCTGCATTCTGCCTACTTCACAAGGAAGTGGGCAGAATGCGGGAGGGATTCCCACTCTTACAGTGGTGCGGGGACTACCCGAGAAATCAGGTGTCTCCTGAAAGAACCAGGAGAGTAGGCAAGTATGTTTTGAAGTCAGTGGAAAAGGGATATTTGTCTCACTTTTGGTACAGGAAGGCCACAGGTGTAAAAATAATGTATGTGTTAGAGATGAGCGGGTTCGGTTTCTCTGAATCCGAACCCGCACGAACTTCATGTTTTTTTTCACGGGTCCGAGCGACTCGGATCTTCCCGCCTTGCTCGGTTAACCCGAGCGCGCCCGAACGTCATCATGACGCTGTCGGATTCTCGCGAGACTCGGATTCTATATAAGGAGCCGCGCGTCGCCGCCATTTTCACACGTGCATTGAGATTGATAGGGAGAGGACGTGGCTGGCGTCCTCTCCATTTAGATTAGGAGAGAGAGAGAGAGATTGACCTGAGGCTGATACTGTAGAAGAGAGTGCAGAGTTTAGTGACTGACCACAGTGACCACCAGCAGTGCAGTTGTTTTATTTAATATATCCGTTCTCTGCCTGAAAAAAACGGTACACACAGTGACTCAGTCACATACCATATCTGTGTGCACTGCTCAGCCCAGTGTGCTGCATGCCTGCATCATCTATGTATATATTATATAATCTGACTGTGCTCAGCTCACACAGCTTATAATTGTGGGGGAGACTGGGGAGCACTGCAGTGCCAGTTATAGGTTATAGCAGGAGCCAGGAGTACAAGACAGTCACATACCATATCGGTGTGCACTGCTCAGCCCAGTGTGCTGCATCATCTATGTATATATTATATAATATATATCTGACTGTGCTCAGCTCACACAGCTTATAATTGTGGGGAGACTGGGGAGCACTGCAGTGCCAGTTATAGGTTATAGCAGGAGCCAGGAGTACATATTATATTAAAATTAAACAGTGCACACTTTTGCTGCAGGAGTGCCACTGCCAGTGTGACTGACCAGTGACCTGACCACACTGACCACCAGTATAGTTAGTAGTATACTATATTGTGATTGCCTGAAAAAGTTAAACACTCGTCGTGTGACTTCACTTGTGTGGTGTTTTTTTTTTTATTCTATAAAAAACTCATTCTGCTGACAGACAGTGTCCAGCAGGTCCGTCATTATATAATATATATACCTGTCCGGCTGCAGTAGTGATATATATATATTTTTTATATCATTATTTATCATCCAGTCGCAGCAGACACAGTACGGTAGTTCACGGCTGTAGCTACCTCTGTGTCGGCACTCGGCAGTCCATCCATAATTGTATACCACCTACCCGTGGTTTTTTTTTCTTTCTTCTTTATACATACATACTACTACATCTCTTTATCAACCAGTCTATATTAGCAGCAGACACAGTACAGTACGGTAGTTCACGGCTGTGGCTACCTCTGTGTCGGCACTCGGCAGTCCGTCCATAATTGTATACCACCTAACCGTGGTTTTTTTTTCTTTCTTCTTTATACATACATACTACGACATCTCTTTATCAACCAGTCTATATTAGCAGCAGACACAGTACAGTACGGTAGTTCACGGCTGTGGCTACCTCTGTGTCGGCACTCGGCAGTCCGTCCATAATTGTATACCACCTAACCGTGGTTTTTTTTTCTTTTTTCTTCATACATACATACTACGACATCTCTTTATCAACCAGTCTATATTAGCAGCAGACACAGTACAGTATGGTAGTTCACGGCTGTGGCTACCTCTGTGTCGGCACTCGGCAGTCCGTCCATAATTGTATACCACCTAACCGTGGTTTTTTTTTTTTTCTTCTTTATACATACATACTACGACATCTCTTTATCAACCAGTCTATATTAGCAGCAGACACAGTACAGTACGGTAGTTCACGGCTGTGGCTACCTCTGTGTCGGCACTCGGCAGTCCGTCCATAATTGTATACCACCTAACCGTGTTTTTTTTTTCTTTCTTCTTCATACATACATACTACGACATCTCTTTATCAACCAGTCTATATTAGCAGCAGACACAGTACAGTACGGTAGTTCACGGCTGTGGCTACCTCTGTGTCGGCACTCGGCAGTCCGTCCATAATTGTATACCACCTACCCGTGGTTTTTTTTTCTTTCTTCTTCATACATACATACTACGACATCTCTTTATCAACCAGTCTATATTAGCAGCAGACACAGTACAGTACGGTAGTTCACGGCTGTGGCTACCTCTGTGTCGGCACTCGGCAGTCCGTCCATAATTGTATACCACCTAACCGTGGTTTTTTTTTCTTTCTTCTTCATACATACATACTACGACATCTCTTTATCAACCAGTCTATATTAGCAGCAGACACAGTACGGTAGTTCACGGCTGTAGCTACCTCTGTGTCGGCACTCGGCAGTCCGTCCATAATTGTATACTAGTATCCATCCATCTCCATTGTTTACCTGAGGTGCCTTTTAGTTGTGCCTATTAAAATATGGAGAACAAAAATGTTGAGGTTCCAAAATTAGGGAAAGATCAAGATCCACTTCCACCTCGTGCTGAAGCTGCTGCCACTAGTCATGGCCGAGACGATGAAATGCCAGCAACGTCGTCTGCCAAGGCCGATGCCCAATGTCATAGTACAGAGCATGTCAAATCCAAAACACCAAATATCAGTAAAAAAAGGACTCCAAAACCTAAAATAAAATTGTCGGAGGAGAAGCGTAAACTTGCCAATATGCCATTTACCACACGGAGTGGCAAGGAACGGCTGAGGCCCTGGCCTATGTTCATGGCTAGTGTTTCAGCTTCACATGAGGATGGAGGCACTCAGCCTCTCGCTGGAAAAATGAAAAGACTCAAGCTGGCAAAAGCAGTAGCACCGCAAAGAACTGTGCGTTCTTCGAAATCCCAAATCCACAAGGAGAGTCCAATTGTGTCGGTTGCGATGCCTGACCTTCCCAACACTGGACGTGAAGAGCATGCGCCTTCCACCATTTGCACGCCCCCTGCAAGTGCTGGAAGGAGCACCCGCAGTCCAGTTCCTGATAGTCAGATTGAAGATGTCAGTGTTGAAGTACACCAGGATGAGGAGGATATGGGTGTTGCTGGCGCTGGGGAGGAAATTGACCAGGAGGATTCTGATGGTGAGGTGGTTTGTTTAAGTCAGGCACCCGGGGAGACACCTGTTGTCCGTGGGAGGAATATGGCCGTTGACATGCCTGGTGAAAATACCAAAAAAATCAGCTCTTCGGTGTGGAACTATTTCAACAGAAATGCGGACAACAGGTGTCAAGCCGTGTGTTCCCTTTGTCAAGCTGTAATAAGTAGGGGTAAGGACGTTAACCACCTCGGAACATCCTCCCTTATACGTCACCTGCAGCGCATTCATAATAAGTCAGTGACAAGTTCAAAAACTTTGGGTGACAGCGGAAGCAGTCCACTGACCAGTAAATCCCTTCCTCTTGTAACCAAGCTCACGCAAACCACCCCACCAACTCCCTCAGTGTCAATTTCCTCCTTCCCCAGGAATGCCAATAGTCCTGCAGGCAATGTCACTGGCAATTCTGACGAGTCCTCTCCTGCCTGGGATTCCTCCGATGCATCCTTGCGTGTAACGCCTACTGCTGCTGGCGCTGCTGTTGTTGCTGCTGGGAGTCGATGGTCATCCCAGAGGGGAAGTCGTAAGCCCACTTGTACTACTTCCAGTAAGCAATTGACTGTTCAACAGTCCTTTGCGAGGAAGATGAAATATCACAGCAGTCATCCTGCTGCAAAGCGGATAACTGAGGCCTTGACAACTATGTTGGTGTTAGACGTGCGTCCGGTATCCGCCGTTACTTCACAGGGAACTAGACAATTTATTGAGGCAGTGTGCCCCCGTTACCAAATACCATCTAGGTTCCACTTCTCTAGGCAGGCGATACCGAGAATGTACACGGACGTCAGAAAAAGACTCACCAGTGTCCTAAAAAATGCAGTTGTACCCAATGTCCACTTAACCACGGACATGTGGACAAGTGGAGCAGGGCAGGGTCAGGACTATATGACTGTGACAGCCCACTGGGTAGATGTATGGACTCCCGCCGCAAGAACAGCAGCGGCGGCACCAGTAGCAGCATCTCGCAAACGCCAACTCTTTCCTAGGCAGGCTACGCTTTGTATCACCGGTTTCCAGAATACGCACACAGCTGAAAACCTCTTACGGCAACTGAGGAAGATCATCGCGGAATGGCTTACCCCAATTGGACTCTCCTGTGGATTTGTGGCATCGGACAACGCCAGCAATATTGTGTGTGCATTAAATATGGGCAAATTCCAGCACGTCCCATGTTTTGCACATACCTTGAATTTGGTGGTGCAGAATTATTTAAAAAACGACAGGGGCGTGCAAGAGATGCTGTCGGTGGCCAGAAAAATTGCGGGACACTTTCGGCGTACAGGCACCACGTACAGAAGACTGGAGCACCACCAAAAACTACTGAACCTGCCCTGCCATCATCTGAAGCAAGAAGTGGTAACGAGGTGGAATTCAACCCTCTATATGCTTCAGAGGTTGGAGGAGCAGCAAAAGGCCATTCAAGCCTATACAATTGAGCACAATATAGGAGGTGGAATGCACCTGTCTCAAGCGCAGTGGAGAATGATTTCAACGTTGTGCAAGGTTCTGATGCCCTTTGAACTTGCCACACGTGAAGTCAGTTCAGACACTGCCAGCCTGAGTCAGGTCATTCCCCTCATCAGGCTTTTGCAGAAGAAGCTGGAGACATTGAAGGAGGAGCTAACACGGAGCGATTCCGCTAGGCATGTGGGACTTGTGGATGGAGCCCTTAATTCACTTAACAAGGATTCACGGGTGGTCAATCTGTTGAAATCAGAGCACTACATTTTGGCCACCGTGCTCGATCCTAGATTTAAAGCCTACCTTGGATCTCTCTTTCCGGCAGACACAAGTCTGCTGGGGTTGAAAGACCTGCTGGTGAGAAAATTGTCAAGTCAAGCGGAACGCGACCTGTCAACATCTCCTCCTTCACATTCTCCCGCAACTGGGGGTGCGAGGAAAAGGCTCAGAATTCCGAGCCCACCCGCTGGCGGTGATGCAGGGCAGTCTGGAGCGACTGCTGATGCTGACATCTGGTCCGGACTGAAGGACCTGCCAACGATTACGGACATGTCGTCTACTGGAACTGCATATGATTCTCTCACCATTGAAAGAATGGTGGAGGATTATATGAGTGACCGCATCCAAGTAGGCACGTCACACAGTCCATACTTATACTGGCAGGAAAAAGAGGCAATTTGGAGGCCATTGCACAAACTGGCTTTATTCTACCTAAGTTGCCCTCCCACAAGTGTGTACTCCGAAAGAGTGTTTAGTGCCGCCGCTCACCTTGTCAGCAATCGGCGTACGAGGTTACATCCAGAAAATGTGGAGAAGATGATGTTCATTAAAATGAATTATAATCAATTCCTCCGCGGAGACATTGACCAGCAGCAATTGCCTCCACAAAGTACACAGGGAGCTGAGATGGTGGATTCCAGTGGGGACGAATTGATAATCTGTGAGGAGGGGGATGTACACGGTGATATATCGGAGGGTGATGATGAGGTGGACATCTTGCCTCTGTAGAGCCAGTTTGTGCAAGGAGAGATTAATTGCTTCTTTTTTGGGGGGGGGTCCAAACCAACCCGTCATATCAGTCACAGTCGTGTGGCAGACCCTGTCACTGAAATGATGGGTTGGTTAAAGTGTGCATGTCCTGTTTTGTTTATACAACATAAGGGTGGGTGGGAGGGCCCAAGGACAATTCCATCTTGCACCTCTTTTTTCTTTTATTTTTCTTTGCGTCATGTGCTGTTTGGGGAGGGTTTTTTGGAAGGGACATCCTGCGTGACACTGCAGTGCCACTCCTAAATGGGCCCGGTGTTTGTGTCGGCCACTAGGGTCGCTAATCTTACTCACACAGTCAGCTACCTCATTGCGCCTCTTTTTTTCTTTGCGTCATGTGCTGATTGGGGAGGGTTTTTTGGAAGGGACATCCTGCGTGACACTGCAGTGCCACTCCTAAATGGGCCCGGTGTTTGTGTCGGCCACTAGGGTCGCTAATCTTACTCACACAGTCAGCTACCTCATTGCGCCTCTTTTTTTCTTTGCGTCATGTGCTGATTGGGGAGGGTTTTTTGGAAGGGACATCCTGCGTGACACTGCAGTGCCACTCCTAAATGGGCCCGGTGTTTGTGTCGGCCACTAGGGTCGCTAATCTTACTCACACAGTCAGCTACCTCATTGCGCCTCTTTTTTTCTTTGCGTCATGTGCTGATTGGGGAGGGTTTTTTGGAAGGGACATCCTGCGTGACACTGCAGTGCCACTCCTAAATGGGCCCGGTGTTTGTGTCGGCCACTAGGGTCGCTAATCTTACTCACACAGTCAGCTACCTCATTGCGCCTCTTTTTTTCTTTGCGTCATGTGCTGATTGGGGAGGGTTTTTTGGAAGGGACATCCTGCGTGACACTGCAGTGCCATTCCTAAATGGGCCCGGTGTTTGTGTCGGCCACTAGGGTCGCTAATCTTACTCACACAGTCAGCTACCTCATTGCGCCTCTTTTTTTCTTTGCGTCATGTGCTGATTGGGGAGGGTTTTTTGGAAGGGACATCCTGCGTGATACTGCAGTGCCACTCCTAAATGGGCCCGGTGTTTGTGTCGGCCACTAGGGTCGCTTATCTTACTCACACAGTCAGCTACCTCATTGCGCCTCTTTTTTTCTTTGCGTCATGTGCAGATTGGGGAGGGTTTTTTGGAAGGGACATCCTGCGTGACACTGCAGTGCCACTCCTAGATGGGCCAGGTGTTTGTGTCGGCCACTAGTGTCGCTTAGCTTAGTCATCCAGCGACCTTGGTGCAAATTTTAGGACTAAAAATAATATTGTGAGGTGTGAGGTATTCAGAATAGACTGAAAATGAGTGGAAATTATGGTTTTTGAGGTTAATAATAATATGGGATCAAAATGACCCCCAAATTCTATGATTTAAGCTGTTTTTTAGGGTTTTTTTAAAAAAACACCCGAATCCAAAACACACCCGAATCCGACAAAAAAAATTCGGTGAGGTTTTGCCAAAACGCGGTCGAACCCAAAACACGGCCGCGGAACCGAACCCAAAACCAAAACACAGAACCCGAAAAATTTCAGGCGCTCATCTCTAGTATGTGTTTAGGATGAATAGTGTGTTTGAGATGAATATAGGACTTTTGTGAATTTCCAGCCTACAGTTTGGAGTATTATCGAGTGAAGGAGTTAAATTAATTTGCTCTCTTTATATCAGGGTAGTGCATAGATCCGGCAGCTGGAGAGGACGCAGGGCATACATGCAGCACCTGAGCTTCATGTAAACACCTGACGGCAGGTGTGAAGGGTCCATTCTATTGTTTCCCACTGAACATGAGGCGCTGTTTGATGATAAACTGATTACAGAATGAAGAAAATGTTCCCTCTTCTGAAAGCAAGAGGGATTTGTGCAGCAATGCTTATATTTTGGATGAGAACAAAAGGATTTGTTTAAAGTATTCCAGTAACACAAAAGGCAGCTTGCAGAACAGGTTTGTGTGACAGCTGTCCCTGGAAAACTTAGCAAGGTAACCTGAAGGCGTCAGATCATCAGAGATTTAGAAAGCAGCTGGATCACTTCATGTGCACCCATGACATATAAACACTGGAGGCAGACATTTTGTGGATTAGATTCAAAATTCAGCCCATCAGTTCTCCAGGTAGCACACTGAGGCAGGAAGCATTTGGTGTTTTAAATCTCCGTGAGGCCACTAGTTCCAAGTAATTTGACAGGCTGCATTTTCATGAAGCAAAGGCATAACAGGAGAAACAAATATTCCTGAAAATGTAGCCTATTATTCCACCAGGAACCCAGGGCCGGCGCTACCACTAGGCAGCTTTAGGCAGCTGCCTATGGGCCGAGCCCATTGGAGGGCGGTACCTCATGCTGCCAAAAAATGCTTGCCTTAGCTGCTGAGCTCCTCTTCCTTTACTAGAAGAGCAGGGAAACACTGAAGGTGCTCGCATAAATTAAGTTTTGTGAAGTAGTAAGTGACTGTCACTGCTTCCGCATCGACAAGATCCGATCTTCCCGCACCGCAGCACAACAACAGAGTCCCGTAATGTATGTGTGGGATGCAATCGTTTGGGGGGAGAGAGGATGTAATACTGTTAGGTGTCAGCATGTTATCCTCTCTGAACAACCCCCCCTCTTACCCCCGAGCTTACAACCCGCACATACACAGTTTCCTCTCCCCCCCGCATTGCATCCCAGGCCGCACACACAGTATCCTCACCCCCCCCCCCCGCGATTGCATCCCGCACGTATAGTATCAAATCCTCTCCCTCCCCCCCCCCCCCGCTAGCCCCGCGATTGCTGCTGTGCCCTCCTAGGACTTGTAGAGGTCCAATACATGTTAAAAGAAAATCAGGCAGCACTCCACAGACTTACAATGTATAATATTTGTGTGTGTGTGTGTATGTATATATGTATATACACATATACATATATATGTATATATATATATATATATATATATTATACACTATAAGAATGAAGGACGCTAATTACTTTGTTTGTAAGTCTGTGGAGTGCTGCCAGATTATATATATATATATATATTTTTTTTTTTTTTACATATATTGGACCTCTACAAGTCCTAGGAGGGCACACCAGCTCTGTTGCCTTCCAGGAGTTAAAAACCCTTGACATATGAACAAGTTGGCGGCACTCAGAGACTTTAATTTTAAAGTGCGGCCTGGTTGGCTGGACGTTCTCTGATGACATCATGGCAGATCCGGAGCAGCGTTCCCGCTGCACGGACTGGTTGATGCCAGCGCCCGGGGGAGGAAGTCTAGCTGTGGCCGATCAGGTAATCATCTGTATGTATGTGCGGGTGTATATGTATATATATATATATATATATATACAGTAGTCGAAGTGGGGCGATATACGGCAGTATGGTATACCGCCCCTTCTTCCATTGACCCGGAAATGAGGAACTGAAAGTGCAGCAGGAGGCGAGGGAAATGGCCATCCTGCTGCACATGTTGCTCTCCGTCCCTGCACGGCTGCCGGCGACTGTGTAGAGCGCTGCAGTAGCTCACAGCCGCTCGCCAGCCGCCCGCCGCCTCCTGCCACCCACCGCACGCCACTCACCGCCAGCCACTAGCCGCACCGCCACCAGCAGCATACCCTCACCGTCGCCAACAGCCCACCACCGCCAGCCACCAGCAGCAAATGAGGTAATGTTCCACTGCTGTCACCTCTCTCCGTCGTTACCGTACCTGTCCCTACTGTCACTCTCTCTCTCCCAGCTGTCACTGTCGTCACACTCTCTCCCTGTCGTCACTCTCTCTCCCTGTCATCACTGTCGTCACTCTCCCTGTCATTACTGTCGTCTATCCCTGTCGTTACTGTCGTTACTCTCTCTCCCTGTCGTCACTGTTGTCACTCTCTCTCCCTGTTGTCACTCTCTCTCCCTGTCGTCACTGTCGTCTCTCCCTGTCGTCACTCTCTATCCCTGTCGTCACTGTCGTCACTCTCTCTCTCCCTGTCGTCACTCTCTCTCCCTGTCGTCACTCTCTCTCCCTGTCGTTACTGTCGTCTCTCCCTGTCGTTACTGTCGTCACTCTCTCTCCCTGTCATCACTCTCTCTCCCTGTCGTCACTGTCATCACTCTCTCTCCCTGTCGTCACTCTGTCTCCCTGTCGTCACTGTCGTCTCTCCCTGTCGTCGCTCTCTCTCCCTGTCGTCACTGTCGTCACCCTCTCTACCTGTCGTCACTCTCTCCCTGTCGTCACTCTGGCTGTCCCTGCTGTCACAATTTCAGCTCATTCAGTGTGCTACAACGTGAATTTCGGCTCATTCAGTGTGCTACAACGTGAATTTTGAATCATTCAGTGTGCTATAATGTGAATTCCGTCTCATTCAGTGTGCTACAGTGTGAATTTCGGCTCATTCAGTGTGCTACTATGTGAATTTCGGTTCATTCTGTGTGCTACAATGTGAATTTCGGCTCATTCAGTGTGCTACAATGTGAATTTCAGCTCATTCAGTGTGCTACAATGTGAATTTCGGCTCATTCAGTGTGCTACAATGTGAGTTTCGGCTCATTCAGTGTGCTACAAGGTGAATTTCAGCTCATTCAGTGTGCTACAATGTGAAATTCGGCTCATTCAGTGTGCTACAATGTGAATTTCGGCTCATTCAGTGTGCTACAATGTGAATTTCGACTCATTCAGTGTGCTACAATGTGAATTTCGACTCATTCAGTGTGCTACAATGTGAATTTCGGCTCATTCAGTGAGCTACAATGTGAATTTCGGCTCATTCAGTGTGCTACAATGTGAATTTCGGCTCATTCATGTGCTACGATGTGAATTTCGGCTCATTCGGTGTGCTACAATGTGAATTTCGGCTCATTCGGTGTGCTACAAGGTGAATTTCAGCTCATTCAGTGTGCTACAATGTGAATTTCGGCTCATTCAGTGTGCTACAATGTGAATTTCGGCTCATTCAGTGTGCTACAATGTGAATTTAGGCTCTTTCAGTGTGCTACAATGTGAATTTCGGCTCATTCAGTGTGCTACAATGTGAATTTCAGCTCATTCGGTGTGCTACAATGTGAATTTCGGCTCATTCGGTGTGCTACAATGTGAATTTTGGATAATTCAGTGTGCTATAATGTGAGTTTCAGCTCATTCGGTGTGCTACAATGTGAATTTCGGCTCATTCGGTGTGCTACAATGTGAATTTTGGATAATTCAGTGTGCTATAATGTGAGTTTCAGCTCATTCGGTGTGCTACAATGTGAATTTCGGCTCATTCAGTGTGCTACAATGTGAGTTTCAGCTCATTCGGTGTGCTACAATGTGAGTTTCAGCTCATTCAGTGTGCTACAAGGTGAATTTAGTCTCATTCAGTGTGCTACAATGTGAATTTCGGCTCATTCGGTGTGCTACAATGTGAATTTCGGCTCATTCGGTGTGCTACAATGTGAATTTCGGCTCATTCAGTGTGCTACAATGTGAATTTCAGCTCATTCGGTGTGCGACAATGTGAATTTCGGCTCATTCAGTGTGCTACAATGTGAGTTTTGGCTCATTCAGTGTGCTACAAGGTGAATCTCGGCTCATTCAATGTGCTACAAGGTGAATTTCGGCTCATTCAGTGTGCTACAATGTGAGTTTCAGCTCATTCGGTGTGCTACAATGTGAGTTTCAGCTCATTCAGTGTGCTACAAGGTGAATTTCGGATCATTCAGTGTGCTACAATTTGAATTTCTGCTCATTCGGTGTGCTACAATGTGAATTTCGGCTCATTCGGTGTGCTACAATGTGAATTTCGGCTCATTCAGTGTGCTACAATGTGAATTTCGGCTCATTCAGTGTGCTACAATGTAAATTTCGGCTCATTCAGTGTGCTACAATTTGAATTTCGGCTCATTCGGTGTGCTACAATGTGAATTTCGGCTCATTCAGTGTGCTACAATGTGAATTTCGGCTCATTCGGTGTGCTACAATGTGAATTTCGGCTCATTCAGTGTGCTACAAGATGAATTTCAGTTCATTCAGTGTGCTACAATGTGAACTTCAGCTCATTCAGTGTGCTACAATGTGAATTTTGGATCATTCAGTGTGCTACAATGTGAATTTTGGATCATTCAGTGTGCTACAATGTGAATTTTGGATCATTCACTGTGCAACAATGTGAATTTTGAATCATTCAGTGTGCTACAATGTGAATTTTGGATCATTCAGTGTGCTACAATGTGAATTTTGGATCATTCAGTGTGCTGTAATGTGAATTTCGGCTCATATCGTGTGCTATAAGGTGAAAGGGGCACCAGTACTAGATAGTATTAAGGGGTTCTACTACAATGGTCATGCTCCCTTTTTGGGTGACCACACCCCCTTTTTGGGTGACTACTATCCCCTTTCTGGAGTGCATAATTACGTCCTTGACTTTTGCATACCCCAACTTCAAAATTTCCATTTCAACCACTGTATGTTTTATATATATATATATATATATATATATATATAGCCGTTTGTGGTGCCAACTTCCTGTCTGTACGCTCCGCCCCTCTCGGCATGCAAAAGTAGGCAGACACTACACTGTCCGCCTACTTCTGTGACAATGCAAGTTGTTATTATTATTATTATTATTAACAACAACATTTTCTTATATTCTGTTGCACTTTACAAACAGTGATAGAACAAAGCTGGGTAATTACAGACAAAGCAGTAAAAACAGGGTCGGCTCTATCATTAGGCAGCTTCCTAGAACGCTATGATCTGGGGGGTCTGCTTATCATAAAATGAAGGATGACTGTGAGAAATGCATCCTTGTTTAACTTAACGCAGACTATGGCGTTTGAACTTCTAAGATGTCACCTCCAGACTTTCACCTGAGGGGCTGGATAGTAGGTACTGGTGTGTGGTTTCAGAATGAAGGAGGGGGCAGCATGCTGAAGTTATGCCTAGGGCGTCGAGAAACCTTGCACCGGCCCTGCAGGAACCAGTGACATCACTGCATACTTGCCTACTCTCCCGGAAGCTGCGAGAGGCTCCTGTCTTTTGGGGTAGCCCCCCACACCCCCGGCAGAGTAGGCAAGTCTCCCACATCCTGCTGGCATCCTAGTAATGTGGGCAGGATGGAGAGATACTCTCCTGAGTTTGCGGGTCCGTGGAGAGGGGAAGGGGTTAAAATGAAGCAAATTGTGTCATTTTAACCCCGCCCCCTTCTTGCGAACCCGCGAATCGTGGTGTTTTCCGTATGTGGGGGTAGGGCTTGATGATGTCACAGCCTGCCTCCGCCCCCTCAAGTCTTCTGCAGCGTCTCCTCTCCAGGCTTCTCCCGGAGAGAAGACATTAAAAGTAGGTAAGTATGCATCACTCAGGCACCTTGTTCCTCATACCTCAGTGATATCAGTACTAGTTCGTAGTGAATTGATAGACACTATTCTCCTTAGCTAATGAAATCACTAATGTATACATGGTAAAGTAGTAATTTTGTCTGCAAACCAATATTTACAAGTATATAGACTATTTTTCATACACTGAATTATTGTCATCCAACAAACCAAGGGGGTAATTCAGACCTGATTGGGGATGTGTTAAATTTAGCACATCTACAATCAGTTTTTCTGACATGCGGGAGGACGCCCAGCACGGGGCTAGTCCACCCTGCATGTCAGGCCCTGCCCCCCCCCCCCACACACACACACAGGTACAAAAGCATCGCACGGCGGCGATGCTTTCATACCTGACAAGTAGCTCCCTGCCAGCGCAGCTCTTGCACGCTGGCAGGGAGCTACCCACCGCGTCTCACTGGCTGCACATGTAATACCCTGCACAAGTACAGTAGTACCATATGTAGTCACATATATATATATATATCACCCTCACAGAGGGCAAATGGTCTGGACAAAACAGTTAATGGCCCAGGAAGTTTATGGGCTCGTGGCCCCAGGACTTGTCCACCGGCAGGATTGTGGGGGTGCTCTGAGCGCCACTAGAAGGATAGGAGCCGGCGCGTGTGGATAGCGGAGAGCGGGACTGATCCGGGAACCTTGGGGAAGCTGTTAAAAGGGAGAACCAGTGGGCCGTTGGGGGGTTCTGAGGCGAGGAAGAGAGGAGTGAGGACTGCGCTGCCGGTGTGACAGGACGAGCGGAGGAAAAGAGAGAGCCGCGGCTGACTCCCGGGACCCTGCAGGAATAAAATAGACTTATGTGATCCCCGTCTTCCGTGATATTTGCATGGATCCGGTAATTTTGGGGAGAGGAGAGCAACCCACGGTAGCGTAAACACAAGAGGAGGCTGGCGGCGGCTGCAGAGTGAGTAAAGACCGTGCTCCCAGTGACGCACTTCGGGCAGCGGCAAAGAACAGCTCCACCAACCCCATGAGTGCGAGGAGGACTCTGTAACCGTGAGTGATGCCTTAAAAAGAGAAAAGAGGGTGGTAGGCGGCTCAAATCTTCCCATACATGGTGAGGGGTGGGCCCGCATAGAGACTGACACAGCAAGGGCCTTACATTGAAGGGAAAGTTAGTGCAGTGCTCTGTTAGAGACTGTCCAACTGCGGCCTCACACTGGGATATATGATGTTACAGTACCTCAGAATTGATTCATTAATTTTGCGTATCCACAATATTTGAGGAGTTTTAGTTACTAAAGGAGCAGTCAGTATTAAAGAGGCCTGCACTACTATCTATTTCAAGGAAACAGTTAGTTGAAGAAAACTATTATTTTGATTACGCTTAAAGTCAGACTTACCTCAGATACTGCGCAGAAACAGTGCTTAACAGGCATATCAGCTCGTCATCTGTATCATTTGTATTATATCCAAAGAGACTCCTCTGTCCGCTGTAATCAGATAACAAGAGAAGAGTTAATTCACGTTAAATTCCCTAATTAACCTAAGGTGCATCCTTATGATACTATTTAGCAAAGCTAATGATAGATAAAAGGAAGTAAGCGCAGGTGTATTAATACAGGATATATTTCATCTATCAAGCCTTTCCTCGTATGGGGATTTATTTAGCCTTGTCCGACGTTTAGAGGAACAGAACCGGCTTATATTACATGCAGAAAATAGAAATACGCAGCGTATTTAGCCAAGGATAAAGTTTGAGGACAGAAAAGGGAGTTAACTAACTGTGCTACACCCTTAAGGGATTTATTTCAAAGAGACTTTATGTGCACCAATGTACGGCCATTGGCTACTGCGCAGTCTAGACATTAAAGGGAAATTTATATACCTTGTTACAATTTGCAGCATATGTATAAGAGTAACTATTGAAAGTATTGCACTATATAACATTACTTATGGTACCAGTTTAGTGTTCTTATATAAATGTAATACTTATTTGTGATTGATAAGACTGTGTTTATATATTAACCCATTCAACCCCCAGGGAAAACCTCTTGAGATCGTCGATTGCTGAAAAATAAATTATCTTTATTTCGTCTGTGTATGATTGTTGGTTGCGGTGAGACGAATTGCTCAACTAGTTGATTGTAAGAGAAATGTTATCAATGCCGGATGCCCGGTAGAATATCTGTGAATCCTATGTATATGAATAAAAGGGTGACGTTCTTTTCTTGCAACCCTATATATATATATATATATATATATATAACACGGTTGTCTAGAGTGCATTATTCAATCTCCCCTCTCTGTGAAGATCAGGACGACTGAGAGTAAAGGTACAACTGTTAAAAGATAAAGTACATTCACACTAATAATATCACTCAGTGACTGATATTGACATTTGGCGTCCACACGAACAGGATATGGATAAAAGATGTCGACGGAAGAGCGAGCATCGGATGCACCAACAAGTTCGCAACCAACTGCCTCACAGAGTTCACAACCAACTATGGCTAGTGTGAATCCAATCACCCTGCCATATTATTTTGGGGCCCCGTGGCTGCCCACATATTCTGGAGAGGCAAGGCTGCAAGAATCCAACACGTTTATTGAATTTAAAACTAAAATGCAAGCAATGTTCAAGTTATACCCCTTGGCTAGTCAGCAACAGGTAGAGATCCTAGTTGGACAGCTGAAAGGGTCGGCCTTACGTGAAGTATTGTCCTGGCCGTTGGAAGAACGGCAGACTGTAGAACATGTATTCCAAAGACTATCAACACACGTTTGACACCAGCACCTTGTCAGAGCTCAAGTCATGATTTTATTCTAGAAATCAAAGCCAGGAGAATCATTACGGGATTTTGCATTAAGCTTACAAGAAGCTTTGAGAGACGTGAAAGAGTTAGACGAAGCAGAAGTGAGAGAGGTGGATGAGGTCCTGGTGAATCAATTTATAGATGGAACTAGCTGTGAGAACAACAAAGCTCAACTAAAGCTCTTGAGGTTGCAGAAAAGAGGTGATTCCTTGTTGGATTTTAAGGAAGCAGCAATTAAAGTAACTGGATCAACTCAGCCGAAAGAGGTTCCTTTTCCTGAGATGCCGGGGTATCAAGAATCGGCAGATAGTAGGACTGATTCGTATACCGTGTCCGATGAAGTGATGAAACCCAAGAATGCTGCTCTTCAGGGTGCACAAGCTCCTACTTCTGATCCCGTAAGATTGCTAAAAGGACAAATGGAAGAACTAACAGTTGGAATGGCTGCAATGAATCTGGAGCTACAAAAGCTTAGTAAGCGCACTCAGCCTGGAAGAACAGAGTCCAATTGGCGTACTGATCGGAGGAGACCAATGAACGACTTGTGGGAGACATCATCAGGAAGAGGTCGTAGACCTACAGATCAGTTCGATTCACAGGGACATCCTATTTGCAGAAGGTGTAACATCAGCAGACATATAGAACGAGTTTGCCGCCAGGAAGAGTCTTTAAACGCCAATACCCCGAGGCCGGAGACCAACCCTCAGGGGGAATCAGCACAATAGGTCCCACTCCAGAGGAATGGTGCCCGCAATATGTGGGGCAATGTCCTATAATACCCATTCAGATTAATGAGATACAAGTACCGGCTATATTAGACACAGGTTCTCAAGTAACCACTATACAAATGAAGGTCTTCCAGCAATATTGGGGAGAAACTGGAATTATGCCACCCCCACCAACTTGGCTTAGGCTTTTGGCCAGCAATGGACTGAGTATATCCTGCCAGGGATATTGTGAGTTCGACTTTAAAATTGGACAAGCCATCCTCCCGAAACAAGGATGTATTATTACCAATGTGGATGACCCAACCATTCCCTCTATAATTGTAGGGATGCATGTGCTACAGAATTGCCCTGAGGAACTAATTGCTGCCTTGTGGATGGAATTATCTAATATGCCACCAATCTTTCAACGAGCATTACAGAAAACAATTCGAACCCTTCAAGGACAACAATGGTTTGTTAATGCTTCGGGGGCAGTAGGAAAAGTGAAGATAGCAGACCGATGACCAGTGATTCTGCAACCCAACACGGAAACTATTGTGTTGGGAAAGGCTCGATGTGGACCCCAGGGAAATAATTATGATGCCATCGTGGAACCTTATAACGTGGCTCATCGTGATGACATTGTAGTAGCGAAAGTCCTGGTTACAGTAAAAGGGGGATGAGTGCCTCTACGTATTCTCAATCCTCATGACTATCCTGTTAGATTATTTCGAAATCAGACCCTGGCTAAGCTGACGTGGGTGACTTTTCAGAACATTGTCGATGTGGTTTCTATGCCCACTCCGATAAGTGTCAATTGGACAGAGTGTGACGAAAAGAAGGATATATCTTCTTGGTGGAGAGAAATACAGATCAGGGAAGAAGACACTTCAGAGGAGCTCAAGCAAGGAGTTCTGAAAGTTGTACAAGAGAACTTTGCCACTTTCAGTAAACACTCAGCTGATTTCGGATTAGTGGCTCAGGTTCAACATCATATCCCGACAGGGGATGCACCACCTATTAAGGAGCGATATAGACCCTTGACTCCAGCATTATACCAACCAGTGAAGCAAATGTTAGAGGAAATTAGCAATTCGGGAGTGATAAGAGAAAGTCACAGCCCGTGGGCAGCCCCAATAGTGTTAGTAAAGAAGAGAGATGGAAATTTACGTTTCTGTGTAGATTACAGAAAACTTAACCAAATATCGCACAAAGACGCTGACCCATTACCAAGAATTGAGGAGTCCCTGACAGCATTAAAATCAGCCACTTATTTCTCGAGACTTGATTTAACCAGTGGCTACTGGCAAATTCAAATGGTGCCTGGTGACCGAGAGAAGACAGCTTTCACCACCCCCATGGGACTTTATGAATTTGAAAGAATGCTGTTCGGCTTTGTAATGTGCCAGGGACGTTTCAAAGAGTTATGGAGCACTGTTTAGGGTACAGGAACTTTGATATGGTGCTGTTATATTTGGATGACATAATAGTCTTCTTGAAAACTTATCAAGAACATCTACAGCATCTACAAGAAGTCTACCAACGATTAGCCGAGTACAGTCTAAAAGTAAAGCCCTCAAAATGCCATCTCCTGAAAACCAGTGTACAATGGCCCTCATTCCGAGTCGTTCGCTCGTTCTTTTTTTTCGCATCGCAGTGAAAATCAGCTTAGAGCGCATGCGCAATGTTCGCACTGCGACTGCGCTAAGTAATTCTGCTATGAAGAAAGGATTTTTACTCACGGCTTTTTGTTCGCACCGGCGAACGTAGTGTGATTGACAGGAAATGGGTGTTACTGGGCGGAAACACGGCGTTTTATGGGCGTGTGGCTGAAAACGCTACAGTTTCCGGAAAAAACGCAGGAGTGGCCGGAGAAACGGGGGAGTGTCTGGGCGAACGCTGGGAGTGTTTGTGACGTCAAACCAGGAACGACAAGCACTGAACTGATCGCACAGGCAGAGTAAGTCTGGAGCTACTCTAAAACTGCTAAGTTTTTTTTGTTCGCAATATTGCGGAAACTTCGTTCGCACTTTTAAGATGCTAAGATACACTCCCAGTAGGCGTAGACTAAGCGTGTGTAACTCTGCTAAATTCGCCTTGCGACCGATCAACTCGGAATGAGGGCCAATATTTGGGGCACGTTGTAAGTGCTGAAGGAGTAACCCCCGATCCAGAGAAGATTTCTGCAGTACAAAAATGGCCTGCACCGACCACTTTGAGGGAAGTGAGGAAGTTTTTAGGTTTTGTAAGGTACTATAGAAGATTTGTGAAGAGATTTGCTCACATCGCAGCCCCATTACATGAATTACTCCGTGGTACACTTAGGATCCAACAACATCGGAACACTCCCATAGTCTGGACCACTGTTCAACAAGCTGCCTTTGACCAATTGAAATTAATGTAGTGCTTATATTCAAAAAGGGAAGTAAAGCTGAACCAGGTAATTATAGACCAGTTAGTCTTACATCTTACATCTATAGTGGGGAAAGTATTGGAAGGTATTCTAAAATATAGTATTCAGAAGTTCCTTGAAGTCAATAAGGAATCAACATGGGTTTATGAAGGACAGATCCTGTCAAACCAATTTACTTGGCTTTTATGAAACAGTAAGCGTAAACCTAGATCAGGGTAAAGAGGTGGATGTAATCTTTATAGATTTTGCCAAAGCATTCGGCACTGTACCACACATGAGACTTATCTACAAGATACAAGGATCAGGGCTAGGAAGCACAATATGCACTTGGGTCAAAAAGTGGTTAGATAATAGGGAGCAGAGCGTTGTGGTTAAGGGATCCTTTTCAACTTGGACTGAAGTGCTAAGTGGTGTGCCGCAAGGCTCAGTATTAGGACCACTATTGTTCAATATTTTCATTAACGACCTAACAGAAGGTCTAGAGAGCATGGTGTCTATTTTTGCAGATGATACGAAATTGTGTAAAGTTATAAATGTGGAGGGGGATGCTGAGTCGCTTCAGAATGACTTAATTAAATTAGAAGCTTGGGCAGCGAAATGGAAAATGTGCTTCAATACAGACAAGTCTAAGGTAATGGACTGTGGTAACAAGAACAAAAATAACACCTACCTACTAAATGGTGTAAAATTAGGGGATTCTGTACTGGAAAAGGACTTAGGTGTTCTCATAGATAGCAAACTAAGCAGTAGTACCCAAAGTAGGACTGCAGCAAAGAAGGCAAATAAGATATTAGCATGCATAAAACGGGGAATTGATGCTAGGGACGAGAGTATTATACTCCCATTATATAAATCACTTGTGAGGCCACACCTTGAATACTGTGTACAATTCTGGGCACCTTACTACAAAAAGGATATCCTGGAGCTAGAAAAGGTTCAAAGGCGGGCGACCAAACTAATTAAGGGTATGGAGACACTGGAATACAAGGAAAGGCTTGCAAGACTAGGCATGTTTACACTGGAAAAGAGGAGATTAAGAGGGGACATGATCAACATTTACAAATATATAAGGGGACATTATACAGATCTTGCGCAGGACCTGTTTTTGGTTAGATCAACACAGAGAACTCGTGGACACTCGCTCAGGTTAGAGGAGAGGAGATTCCGCACAATACAGCGTAAAGGCTTTTTTACGGTAAGGACGATACGTGTTTGGAATTCCCTACCTGAGGGAGTTGTAATGGCAGACTCAGTCAACACCTTTAAGAATGGGTTAGATAAATTCCTAATGGATAAGGATATCCAGGGTTACGGGGCATAGTTATGGTTATTATAAAAAAAAAGAGGGGTAAAATGTAACGACAGTCATCAACTTCAGTCAAAATTTTATACAAAATAATCATGCATAGGAGACCACAAATAGGTTGAACTTGATGGACAATTGTCTTTTTTCAACCTTAGATACTATGTAACTATGTTACTAACTCAAACGCCTATATTAGCATATCCTGATTACAGCCAACCCTTCCAACTCTATACAGACACCAGTTATCAAGGGTTAGGAGCTGTTTTGTCACAGAAACAACAGGGAAAGGAACAAGTAATCGCTTTTACAAGGCGAAGTTGGAGAAAGACTGAACAAAATGATGTAAATTATAGCGTGTTCAAATTGGAGCTGTTGGCCTTAGTGTGGGCGGTTACAGAAAAGTTTAAGAATTATTTAGCCGCCACTCCTTTTGTTGCTTTTACTGACAACAATGCCCTTTCTCACTTGGCAACAGCTCACTTAGGTGCTTTAGAGCAAAGGTGGTGTTCCCGACTAGCCAATTATGAATTTACTATCAAATACAGAAGCTGGAAATAAAACCTCAACGCTGACGTGCTGTCACGACTGCCCGCTAGAACGGAAGCTGTTTGTGAGGAAGATGAGTGGGAAGATGTCGAAATGCCAAAGTTTCAAAATCTGTTTGTACAACCACAATATATGACCACCAGTGCACAAACAGTGCATTGTCGGAACAGCTCGAGTGTAACAGAATTAGAACCAGCGGAAAAGTGGCGTCAAATACAGCAAGAAAGTTCACACTTAACGAGTTTGAAATCTCTGTTGATCTCTGGAAAGATGTTAAATAAAATGGAGCGGCAATCAACTGAACCAGAGTTACTTAAACTTTGACGCCAACAGGATCGTCTGCAGACTCCTTGTTCATTGTGGAATTAATCAAAGAATGCATCGCCCCATCACTCAGATCGTACTACCCCATCAAGATAACAATTTCCTACTTCAGGCTTACCATGATCACTCGGGGCATTTCGGAGCTCAAAAATTGGAAGCCCAATTACGTAAGAGGTTTTTCTGGATAGGAATGCGAGAGGATATAGCAAGATGGTGCGCCAGTTGTTCGACTTGTATCCTGCGTGAGCAAGCTTCAGCTACTCAGAAAGCTCCTCTTCACCCTATAGTGACTACCCTTCTGGAGCCTAGCCACACTGGATATCAATATGCTCTTACCATTATAGATCATTACTCAAAGTTTGCTGTGGCTCTTCCAGTACGTGATCTATCGGCAAAAACCACCGCAAAACTACTTTGGAGGGCCTTTGTGCGTCCCTACGGTTATCCAGACAACATATAAACTGATCAGGGGCCTGCTTTTGAGTCACTTCTGTTTCAAGAACTATGCACGTTATACCGGTGTAAGAAGTTGAGAACTACTGCATAGCATCCCTAATGCAATGGATTATGTGAAAGAATGAATCAATCGCTGATTAGCATGTTGAGATCTATTCCATCACCGGAGCGTCAGGAGTGGCCGACACTACTACCAGAGGTTATCTTCCTTTATAACAATATGGAACATAGCTCTACTGGATATACTCCATTTTATTTACTATTTGGACGGGAGGGCAAGTTGCCTGCAGATTTGAGATTAGATGTACCTCAAGAGGTCGCCCAGGAAATAATTCCTCGTACGGATTGGGTAAAAGAACAACAGCAACACCTAAAAACTGCACAGACAATTGTCAACCAGAGAATGAACCTAGTGCGAGAGCGACAGGCCAAATATTATAATAAGAATGCTTTAGCTGAGCCTCTGAATATAGGTGACTGGGTCCTGAAGAAAAACAATCATCCCCACAGCAAGTTAGATAATCATTGGGAGGCAACACCGTACCAAATAACAAGGATTCCGCGGTCTATCAGATAACAAAAGACGATGGACATTATTCCTTAGTAGTACATCGTAACCAGTTAAAAAAATGCATGACTCCAACCTCTAGTGAGGAAAAGAATGAAGATGTAGAGGCAGAGAGAGGGAGCGCATTCCCATTATTCTTACCCGACAATTCCTTAAAGGGTATGATGAGGCTGTTCTGGCCTGTATTAGTCCCTGCTTCTCCTGGCACAGTTCCTATTACCTGGAAAATACCATCTTCTGATACTGAAAAAGCTAGTGACCCTGTCCATGATTTCCATTTCTCATTGCCTAATGTGATAGCTGATAGTGAAGCTGATGACAATGTTACCGAATCCAGCTCTATACTGAGAATGTCAGAGATAAGTACACAAGGCCTCCTACCCTCCAGGTACATATGTTAAAGGTGGTCATATATATTCCTGCTATTGTGTGATCTTTTATCCGACTTGTTACATTTTTTTTTTTACTACTTAGACAAGTAGGTTATTAATAATTTGAAGTTATGCGTGAGGACACGCATAGTTAAAGCCGGGCTGTATGTAATACCCTGCACAAGTACAGTAGTACCATATGTAGTCACATATATATATATATATATATATATTTGTTAAATAGCGAGGGTAGTGATGAAGTAAAGTTGATGGGGTTTCTTTTATTAAAAAAATGCCACTTAGTGTGAAATGTTGTTACAATACATAATACCCTCATAGAGGGCAAAGACATATAAAATGTATATCACCCTCACGGAGGGCAAATGGTCTGGGCAAAACAGTTAATGGCCCAGGAAGTTTATGGGTTCGTGGCCCCAGGACTTGTCCACCGGCAGGATTGTGGGGGTGCTCTGAGCGCCACTAGAAGGATAGGAGCCAGCGTGTGTGGATAGCGGAGAGCGGGTGTTACGCACACCAGTGCTAACAGGAGTATACCGGTGTATGAACAGAGAGGGATGCGAAGCAAACGAACTCACAGACAGTATAACATAACATACACAGGAGGTGATGGAATAACTAATAAACACAAAGTGAACGGAGAAGCCCAAAGGCTCAGAAACTGGGTGTCTCCCTAGTGTCAGGAATGCTCAGATGGAATAGAGCGGACAATGAAGCGAGATGTAGTGATTTAACATGTGGAGCACCCGAAATGATGTTGCTAAGAGCAACAGAAAAAACCCCAAAGGGTTACCAGCGGGTGTGGGAATAAACTCCTTGGTCAGAGATAGAAATATAGACACAAGGAGAGTATCCACAATCCTAACCCCCACTTGCAGGGCACAGGTTCAGCTTACTGCCACTAAACTGACACCTGGACGCCCTGCACAGTTAGGGAGGATTAAGCAAGCAGGTCTGAGAGTACAGCCGCAAACCTGCTGGGTACACAGAATAGCAAAAGAACCCCAGCAGGTTAAACAACTGACTCCAGTCTTACTGCTAGGTCCGGATTGGCAGAATGAAGTACCGAATCCCAAGGCCTATTTGCAGTAAGCAACAAGTAAATACAAAGTCACACAGTACTAGCTAACTCTCTGGAACTGACAAACAAACAAAGATTCAGCAGCATTTGCCTAGCCTGAGAGGATGGTTTATATAGCAGGTGCTGTCCACGCCCCACTCAGACCTCACAGACTGTGAGCACAAAACCAGCGCCGGATTCCCTGCCGTGCACAGAGCCTGTAACCACTACACAGTAAAAACCCGGACCGGAGTATCAGCTGCGCTCAGGTTACTTCGCTAACACTTGCCTCCCGGTTGCCATGGCGATGTGGCAGCACAGAGCAGGAGATCCTAACAGTACCCCCCCTCTGACGAGGGGTCAAAGAACCCCTACCACCGGGTTTATCGGGGAACTGCGAGAAGAAAGAGTGTATCAGTCTGGGGGCATGAAGATCACAACTGCGCACCCACGACCGCTCCTCCGGGCCATACCCCTTCCAGTGCACCAAAAATGACAGCCAAACCATCTTGGAGTCAAGAACCCTTTCAACCACAAACTCCCTCTGACCCCGTATCAGAAGAGGAGAAGGTCTTCCACTGGAAGAAGGATTACTAACCGCCAGTTTTAAAAGGGAACGATGAAATGTTTTATTGATACCCAATGAATGGGGCAGATCTAACTGAAATGCCACCGGATTGATAACCCTGGTGATCTTATAAGGGCCGATGAACCGGGGGCCTAACTTATGAGATGGCTGTCTCAACTTCAAATTCTTGGTGGACAACCAGACGAAGTCTCCTAATTTGAAACTGCAGGGTCTTCTCCGCTTATCAAAAACCCTTTTGGTCACTAATGACACAGACACAAGGGCTTTCTTCACTTTCCTCCAAATACCCCTAAGGGCCGAAACCACAGAGGAACCACCAGGGCGTGGAATCCAGGGGGTCAAAAGAATTGGCCTTAGGATGATGCCCATACACACAAAGGAAGGGAGAGATCCCTGAAGCAGAGTGAGCCGCGTTGTTATAGGCAAACTCCGCCATGGACAGATGAGCAATCCAGTCAGTATGACACTTGGAGACATAACACCTGAGGAACTGCTCCAAGGACTGGTTCACCCTCTCAGTCTGCCCATTAGACTGTGGATGGTAGCCTGACGACAAGCTCACAGAAATCTGGAGATCAGAACAAAATGCCCTCCAGAATTTGGCCACAAACTGGGATCCACGGTCAGAGACCACATCAAGTGGCAACCCGTGGAGGCGCACAACATGCTGCATAAATAACTCAGACAGGCGTCTGGCCGATGGCAACCCAACCAGTGGAACGAAATGCGCCATCTTCGAAAACCTGTCAACGACAACCCAAATGGCTGTCATCCCCGAGGATTTGGGCAAGTCCACCACAAAATCCATGGAAATGTGGGTCCATGGCTTAGATGGAATAGAGAGTGGATGTAATGGGCCGACAGGAACCCCTCTAGGAGTTTTATTTCGGGCACAAACGTCACATGCCCGAACCCACTGGTCCACATCCCTAGCCACCGAGGGCCACCACACCGCCCTAGACAGCAACTCCCGAGTTCTGGCAATACCCGGATGCCTCTTGGCATGGAATTCCAGGAACACTCGCTGTCTTAGCCTAGGAGGCACAAACAAGAGACCTACCGGAAGGTCTGGAGGAGCCTGCTCCTGTGCTCTAAGGACTAATGACAAGAGGTCCTGGGTAATGCCCACTTTAATACATGATGGGGACACAATAGGCAATGGCTCCTCGGTGGTCTCTTGGACTGGAGCAAAACTCTGCGAGAGCGCATCAGCCTTGATGTTTTTTGACCCAGGGCGATATGTTATAAAAAAATTAAAGCGAGCAAAAAACAAAGCCCATCGTGCCTGCCTGGCATTGAGCCGCTTCGCTGACTCTAAATATGCCAGATTCTTATGGTCGGTGAGAATTGAGACCACAAACTTAGCCCCCTCAAGCCAGTGTCTCCACTCCCCGAGTGCATCCTTTATAGCCAACAATTCCCGGTTACCCACATCATAATTCATCTTGGCAGACGAAAATTTATGGGAAAAGTAAGCACAGGGATGAAGGCAATTATCAGACACCCCCATCTGAGAGAGCACTGCCCCAATACCTATCTCAGAGGCATCCACTTCTACCACAAAAGGACGCTCTGGATCTGGGTGTCGCAGCACCTTGGCCGAGACAAATGCCCTTTTGAGACGGGCAAAGGCCGCTTTGGCCTCACAAGACCAGTGAGCAACATCCGCCCCTTTCTTAGTGAGTGCCACCAAGGGGGCCACTATAGATGAAAATCCAGCGATAAACCGTCTATAAAAATTCGCAAAGCCCAGAAAACGCTGAAGCGCCTTCAAACTAGTGGGCTGCACCCAATCCAGGACTGCCTGTACCTTAGAACCCTCCATTTGGAAACCTTCTGAGGAGATAATTTACCCTAGAAATGCGATTTGCTGGACTTAAAATTCGCACTTCTCCAGCTTCGCCCCAAGCTGGTGGTCTCTGAGTTTCTGGAGGACTAAGCGTACATGCTTCCGATGTTCCTCCAGGGAATGGGAGAAGATTAGGATGTCATCTAGATAAACAACTAAGAATCTATCCAAATATTCCCTGAGCACATTGTTCATGAATTCCTGGAATACTGCCGGGGCATTAGAGAGCCCAAAAGGCATCACCAAATATTCATAATGCCCTGAGTGTGTATTAAAGGCAGTCTTCCATTCATCCCCCTATCTTATTCGGATTAGATTGTAAGCACCGCGTAGGTCAATCTTAGAAAAAATGGTGGCAGTACGAAGCTGGTCAAACAAAACCGAAATGAGAGGCAGTGGGTACGAGTTTTTAATCGTCATACGGTTCAATTCCCTGAAGTCGATGCATGGTCGCAACGAACACAAGGAGAGTATCCACAATCCTAACCCCCACTTGCAGGGCACAGGTTCAGCTTACTGCCACTAAACTGACACCTGGACGCCCTGCACAGTGAGGGAGGATTAAGCAAGCAGGTCTGAGAGTACAGCCGCAAACCTGCTGGGTTCACAGAATAGCAAAAGAACCCAAGCAGGTTAAACAACTGACTCCAGTCTTACTGCTAGGTCCGGATTGGCAGAATGAAGTACCGAATCCCAAGGCCTATTTGCAGTAAGCAACAAGTAAATACAAAGTCACACAGTACTAGCTAACTCTCTGGAACTGACTAACAAACAAAGATTCAGCAGCATTTGCCTAGCCTGAGAGTATGGTTTATATAGCAGGTGCTGTCCACGCCCCACTCAGACCTCACAGACTGTGAGCACAAAACCAGCGCCGGATTCCCTGCCGTGCACAGAGCCTGTAACCACTACACAGTAAAAACCCGGACCGGAGTATCAGCTGCGCTCAGGTTACTTCGCTAACACTTGCCTCCCGGTTGCCATGGCGATGTGGCAGCACAGAGCAGGAGATCCTAACAGCGGGACTGATCCGGGAACCTTGGGGAAGCTGTTAAAAGGGAGAACGAGTGGACCGTTGGGGGGTTCTGAGGCGAGGAAGAGAGGAGTGAGGACTGCGCTGCCGGTGTGACAGGACGAGCGGAGGAAAAGAGAGAGCCGCGGCTGACTCCCGGGACCCTGCAGGGATAAAATACACTTACGTGATCCCCATCTTCGGTGACATTTGCACGGCTCCGGTAATTTTGGGGAGAGGAGAGCAACCCGCGGTAGCAGAAACACAGGAGGAGGCTGGCGGCAGCTGCAGAGTGAGTAAAGACCGTCCTCCCAGTGACGCCCTTCGGGCGGCGGCAAAGAACGGCTCCACCAACCCCATGAGTGCGAGGAGGACTCTGTAAGCAGGAGTGAATCCTTAAAAAGAGAAAAGAGGGCGGTAGGCGGCTCCAATCTTCGCATACATGGTGAGGGGTGGGCCCGCATAGAGACTGACACAGCAAGGGCCTTACATTGAAGGGAAAGTTAGTGCAGTGCTCTGTTAGAGACTGTCCAACTGCGGCCTCACACTGAAGGGGATATATGATGTTACAGTACCTCAGAATTGATGCATTACTTTTGCGTATCCACAATATTTGAGGAGTTTTAGTTATTAAAGGAGCAGTCAGTATTAAAGAGGCCTGCACTACTATCTATTTCAAGAAAACAGTTAGTTGAAGAAAACTATTATTTTGATTACGCTTAAAGTCAGACTTACCTCAGATACCGCGCAGAAACAGTGCTTAACAGGCATATCAGCTCGTCATCTGTATCATTTGTATTATATCCAAAGAGACTCCTCTGCCCGCTGTAATCAGATAACAAGAGAAGAGTTAATCCACGTTAAATTCCCTAATTCACCTAAGGTGCATCCTTATGATACTATTTAGCAAAGCTAATGATAGATAAAAGGAAGTAAGCGCAGGTGTATTAATACAGGATATATTTCATCTATCAAGCCTTTCCTCGTATGGGGATTTATTTAGCCTTGTCCGACATTTAGAGGAACAGAACCGGCTTATATTACATGCAGAAAAGAGATATACGCAGCGTATTTAGCCAAGGATAAAGTTTGAGGACAGAAAAGGGAGCTAACTAACTGTGCTACACCCTTAAGGGATTTATTTCAAAGAGACTTCATGTGCACCAATGTACAGCCATTGGCTACTGCGCAGTCTAGACATTAAAGGGAAATTTATATACCTTGTTACAATTTCCAGCATAGGTATAAGAGTAACTATTGAAAGTATTGCACTATATAACATTACTTATGGTACCAGTTTAGTGTACTTATATAAATGTAATACTTATTTGTTATTGATAAGACTGTGTTTATATACTAACCCATTCAACCCCCAGGGAAAACCTCTTGAGATCGTCGATTGCTGAAAAATAAATGATCTTTATTTCGTCTGTGTATGATTGTTGGTTGCGGTGAGACGAATTGCTCAACTAGTCGATTGTAAGAGAAATGTTATCGATGCCGGATACCCAGTAGAATATCTGTGAATCCTATGTATATGAATAAAAGGGTGATGTTCTTTTCTTGCAACCCTATATATATATATATATATATATATATATATATAGAAATAACACCGTTGTCTACAGTGCATTATTCAATCTCCCCTCTCTGTGAAGATCAGGACGACTGAGAGTAAAGGTACAACTGTTAAAAGATAAAGTACATTCACACTAATAATATCACTCAGTGACTGATATTCACACACATACATAGTAATTCAGACTGCAACCGCTGCCGCATCTCCAACTGTGATGTCGCAGAGGTAAGCAAACATTGTCCGCCTGCTTCTATTGTTAAAACAAAAAGAGAAACAAATACTAATATTAATATTAAAATAAACAATAAATCAACTACATAAATAATAAATTAAATGAGACTTCTCACATCAGACCACTCCTTCTACAGTTTTTATCACATATTCTCCCCACACAGCAGTCCCCCACCCCCCCATCTGTAGAGAAGCTTGTCACCCACCCCTTGCACAATAGTGTTTGTGACATACCCCTGCACAGCAGCGTTTGTCAGTCCCCTTGCCTCTTGCACAGCAGCGCATGTCAGACTCCACACACGCACATCCACATTTTTTACACAAATCATAGGACAGAGGGAGGTTAGTTTTCAGGCCATGGTGGCCGGTGTGAATTTGCTCTATCCAAATAAAACAATTGCACATCATCTTCAGTTGAGATTGAAGCTGCCTTTGTCCCAGGGGATCTTGCAGAGATATGGGGAGAAGTGTGAGCAGCAGTGACTGGTAATACTCAGAGCAGGTAAGTGTTAAGATCCTGGGGTAGGATATGTGAGAGCATGCCATGCATGCTGCCTCCTCCTGCCCGGCAGAGTCTGCCAGTGCCAGGGCACTCTGCCTACTTGTTCAAATTGTTCAGGTGGAGGAAAAGTTGAAAGTTGGACCCTCTGGAAGACTGACCATTTTTGTCTGTTTCTGAGCATTGTCATTTACTCCCCAACATGATTGTTCCATCCAGCTTTAAGGTATTATGCTTCAGAAAGGTTTGATTATGGAATCACGGCAGGTGGGATTCCGACACTTAGGGTGGAATTCAATTGTTTGCAAAGTCACTTGGGTGTCTGTTTTTTCCTATTAGATAGGAAAAAACAGACTCCCAACTGACTTTTCAAACAATTGAATTCCCACCTAAGAATGCATATGGTTTCCGAATATTTTAAGCCTAACCCTAACCATCTCCTCCAGCAGCCTAATATCCCCCACCCCCTGTAGCCTAACCCTAACCCTACCTCTAGTCTCTAACCCAAACCCTCATACTCACCTCATCAGCATACTCAGCGTCAGGATTCCAGTTTCAGAATATTGACTTTCACGATACTGACCGGGTGTAGTATGGTATGCCGGCGGCTGGGCTCCTGGCGACCAGCATACCGGTGCCGGGAGCCCAACCGCCGGCATACCGACAGCGTGGTGAGCGCAAATGAGCCCCTTGTGAGCTCACTGCGGGCACGGTGGCGCGCTATGCACGCCACGCTATTTATTCTCACTCCAGGGGGGTCGTGGACCCCCACGAGGGAGAATATCTGTCGGTATGCCGGGTGTCGGGATTTCGGCGCCGGTATACTGTGCGCCAGGATCACGACATTCGACAACCTGAAGACCACCCTACTGACCGCATCCCTTCAGAAAGTTTGCCATTTCCAAATTAATTAATAGACTGCTTTCTCGTGAACACTGGTTCACCGGGAGAAAAAAAAAAGTCTTAATTGTATGTACGTGATAGGTCTTGTAGAGTTCTATCACCTACAATCAGAATGCTGATTGTCTACTGATAACAGAATGAATCATTGGCAGCACACAGTTGTTAGGTATGAGCAACTCCCTTGCAGCATAGTTTATAGAGATATTTGTGATATTGACACAATAGTTCACCAAGAGGTCCAATCAGAAATAGTGTTTAGTTGTTTTTACAGAATTTTTCAAAAAAATTTACATTTTAAACTTTTTTTCATAATTCCACATCTTAAATACTTCTTAATGAAGGAGTGTTTTGTAATTTGCTTTCTAAATTTCTTTGGGACCATAACGTTTGACTAATTTCTGAAAATATGCAGGTTTTTTTTTTTAATAACTGTTTAGAGTAAGTACAGGTAGTGGTGGGTAATAAAAAAGGGAACACAGATATAAAGTCACTTTGGCGCCACCACCAGACATTGGCGTTGAATAATTTTTCCACTGCACAGTAATCCATGTTACACAGTTTATGCACTGTAAGCTCGCTTGTAGAGCGTGTCTTGCATGTTTTTGCTCTGCGCATCCTTTGGAAAGAAATACATGTGATCCAGGGTCATACACAAACCAAAACATGTCTCCATTTGCAAATGAAGGAGTGTAACTGGGCATATTTTGACGAATTGCAGGCTTTGCAGAGTTCGTTTGCACAATTACGTCTGTTTTTTGACAGACATAAGGCTGATACAGGTGTGCACTGGTAATGAGGACAGCTATAAAACCAAGTGTACTGATTACAGACACATTTCTTTCCATGCATGTAGTTCAGGAGTAACTAATTACGCATTCAACTCTGTATCAATCCCATTGATATTCCAGGGGGAATGTAATAGGGTGTGAGAATCAGAAAGTGAGAGATTTTGGGAGAATTCTCCTGTTCTTTTAAAGTGGCAATCATTTACATAGCAAAACCAGGTTGATTTTGCCATGTAAAAGTCACACCATTAGATATTGTACCAGCCCTAAGGGGGAGCAGATTGTCCATCATAACATGGCCGCCGGGGCAGCCAGGGCCGGCTCTACCATTAGGCAGCTGCCTAAGGGTGCTGGCCCCTGGAGGGTGCCACTGAATTCTAGCAAAAATTGAAAGATGTATCTGTATGCGACCTCCTCCTTTTACACTGCACTGGCTGCTGCAGCCGGTCTAATCAGGTGCAGCCGCTACTATCAGGCTGTACCACACAGTGTCTCAGTGATTCCTCCATGCCGACACATGTAATATCAAGTCATGTGACGGCACATAGGAGGCAGATGTATCTATGACTCCTGAGGGGCGCCCACTCAGCCGCTCCTCATAGCCCTGACTCTATGCCTCTGGATCCCGGATCTCCAGCAGCAATCAGCACCTGACTACATGTCTGCACCCAGCAGCGTCGCTGCAATGCTGCTGTCATTCTCAAAGGGGAATCCTGCCAATGCTGAGGGTACACAAGAAAACAGCTTAAGGTAAGTAAGCCATGGGGGTTTGGGGGGCCTTCAGACACTACAGATCTTACAGCCCGATGGGTGGTTTGCACTTGTAAACAGGGGTTGGGGCTGGGAGACCGGTGCTGGCAATACCGGCGGTCAGCATACCAGCCCCCCGGGATCCCGCCAGCAGAATTACGGGGGGGGGGGGGGCAAGCGCAACAAAGACTCAGGCCATTGAAGACTGATCTTAAAGGAGTCAAGTGATTGTCAATATTCTCACGCTACTGAAACATACTCTTTGTGGTGGTGGACGTCTGTTACAGACGGTCTGTAGGTTAGCTTTAGGAAGCATTTTATCACCGAAACGTAGTACAGTGCTCTGTTCCAGCAATTTGAGTCATTTCTAGCAAAATCTGATAAGTAACCATTTTATATCTATATATAATGCAGAAACTGTTTCTCCCATATGCATACAAATGGCCACTGCTTTTAAAACATTACATGATCATCTCAAAATGAAATTGTACCTCTTGTGTCACTGGTCATATTGGAAGGACCACAACCTTTGTTCTCATAACAGTACATTGTTGATGGTGCAGGATATGTAAGTAAATAAATAAATAAATAAATAAATAAATAAGTATATGGATGCCCAGTCTGCTTCTAAATGAAAACTCCATGACAATGTTCATTGAATCTGCTATAAACTTCTCCTTACTCAAGGACCATGGAGAGAGATTTTTATCCATTTAATTGCTGAGCTTACATCTTCACAGCAGTTTCATTTTCGGGTGGTGGTGGACACGTACACAAGAAATGGTGCAGTTTGTTCCATAGGCCCCACAGACTGCATAATTATTCCCTAAGCATATGTTTCAATTATATGAGGTCCAAGATCTACTGTACAGGAAAGGGAAACACATTTCAGAGCACACTTCTGCTAAGTCATCTGTAAAGCTTTTCAGATTCAACTGAATTTTCCTTAGCATACTGTGCCATCACCAGTCTGATAGGCAGACTGAGGGGTCTATTCATGAAGCAGTGAAAAGAGTGGAGAAGTGAACCTGTGGAGAAGTTGCCATGGTCACCCAATCAGCCGCTCCGTACAGTTGTATAGTATGCAAATTATAAATGTTACTTCAATGCTGATTGGTTGCCATGGGTAACTTCTCCACTGACTCACTTCTCCACATTTTTCACTGCTTCATGAATAGACCACTCAGAGTCATAAGTACTGGCTGCTGAAAATCATGCTATATTGGAGAAGTGTAATGCTCAGACTTTATATAAACACCAAGCAGATAAACATTGGAGACCAGCTGAGGTATATTCCATCAGTATTTGCCCATTGAGTCTGACTAGCTCCTGACCAGGTATGTACTTTGCTCTTTTATTGCTCTTTTATGTACATAATTGTATGTGTATACGTACTGTAACAGAGTTATAGAAATGAGGACTCATGACAGGCAAATTCATGGTGAAGCAGTGTCTTTAATGGCAGCAGACACTGCACTATAACATCTATAGGTATAAGCCTGGGCAGACAGGCAGATGAAATTAAACAGACAGGTGCACACAAATGTCCCAGCACTAACGTGCTTAACAGTCACTCTGCTGCAGTGGCATGCAGCCACAATTTGCTATGCTCCTCTGGCACAGCTAATAACATCAGTCCCGGCCTACTAACTGGCCACTATTTGGCATCAGTGCACAGAATTCTGGGTGAATGGGAGTTCTAAACTCTTCCTGTTCCCTGATTATGATTTCCAGCTGACTCTGAGCAACCTGGAAAACCCAGAATTCCAAACCTCCATTGCTACTGCAGAGTGCACATGCTTTGCGTTCCTCTTCCTTTGAGGGAGCTGATCCCACAAAGATGTGGGCAATTCAGGTGAGAGACAACCCCTCTCACCACAGTACCTTTTGCATATCATTGTGGGATTATTGGTATTGAGACTAATATCATCATACATTGGCCTCTAGACACTGGGGCCTGTCACTGCTGTTACCTGCAATACTTAGTGCTGTAGAATGTAAGAAATATTGTGACTTGTGCAAGGAGGTGACATTGGAATGCAGACTGGTTTCTTTAAAAAGTTTAATAAATTTACAGAACGTGTTTAACCTCCCAGTCAGCATCTCTTGTCAAAGTGCTAAGTATACCAGCTGTGTAGATTATACACACAGCAATACACATTATCCTGTGGATTTTTTATGTGTGGTTGAATTTATCATTCCTTGCCTGAGGCTGCTCATATCTAGGACTGTCTGTCTTTTAGGAGGTAAATTCTTTAAACTGTGGCTCAGTTGTTGGTTGGTGTGCATGGAGGTAAATCTCAGCTTCTATGAATGTTTAGTAAAATGCATGAAAATAAGTTATTCTTTTCATACATGGGAGTATTATGAAAATTGGGTAAAAGGCTGATGCCTTTATGTACAGCATATATACTGTATCTCTCTCTCTCTCTCACTCTCCCTTTCTCTCTTTATATTTATATATATATATATATATATATATATATATATATTTATTTCAGGGCTAGTTCTAGAACAAGTGGAGCCCAGGGCGAGAATTTCCTCTGGCATCCCCCCCTCACTCGCTGCCCCATAGACTCACACACCCTGCTCCTGGGATATTGTCTTTAGGTTGAAAACACTTAGGTCGACAGTCATTAGGTCGACCACTATTGGTCAACATGCATTGGTTGTACGGCAGATAGGTAACAAGTACCTATACGCTGTGCGATTGGACCGCGCGTTTGTGGGTGCGATATATAGCGCAACTTGATACCCCTTTTTACGAGCTTTTGCGTAAAATCGCGGTATCATTAGCGCTGTGTAGAGCATACGCAAGCGTGATTTGTGTATAAAAAGTGTATAGGGAGTTTTTGCTGGTCTCTCTCAGAAAAATCTCCAGCGGTGGATATTTGCTGGAAAAGGTAAGTCACTCCTAACACTTCCAGTAAATAGAAACCAATAGGGCCTCACTGGGTACGCGGTGTTCTCTATTGGAGTGAGTCGTGGTACTCAGCGGAGAAGGAGCGAGTGAAAGCGCTAGGTGTCTTTCACCGTTTATTTGCAGTGTGCATTGGGGATTGCGTTTATTGGCAAAAATTCTCTGATGGAATCAAATTGCACAAGCAGTGAGCGTTTCGTAGCTAGGGTTCAGGCTGAAGAAGTGGGACCGAGAAGGTCAGAATTGCGACCAAAAGGGCCAGTAAGGTTTATTATGTGTGAAAAATATGGTTCACACACGGAGGCTTTTTGCAATGAATTCAATAGGGTGGACAGTTTTGAACCAGAGGTATTGCAGAACTTAAGGATAAGGATAAGTCTGATAAAATCCAGAAAACAAAGGATTAGACATACAGATTGTTTAAATTTATGGCAGCAAGAGGGGGATGTGCAAAAGGAAATAGCTCGCGCAGCAGGTTCCAAACCTAGCAGGAATGAGAACACAAACACACCATTATCGACACAGGTCGAGAGGGAAGAGATGGCTACAGTCAATGGTATATCTATGAATGATAGTATAATGCAAGAGAAATGTATTAACCCTAATTTTTGCAAGATGTATTCTGTTTTGAAGTCTTTTTAAGGTTATAGGTCACAGGAAGATGAAGGACCCAGCCAAATTGCAGCTCTCATTCAGGCAGTCACCTGGCAGGAAACTCAGGTGGGGCCTGTCCATCCAGTTAGAGCAGTAACAGTATTCCCCACTGAAAGAACTGGTGAGGTCACAGCTACCGGTAAGTGTGAGACGGGTCATTGCACAGAGACAACAACACCTTACAGCAAACAGATTAGGAATGGAATGGTAGGATTACATCCTGTCTTGGAAATAGTAACTCCTAATGGGGGAACCGATAGACAGGGAGTAATCATCACCAGGAATAATGCAATGTATTGCCCGTGGTCTAGAGCTGAGCTGCGGTCAATAATTTCAGAATTCCCCGATCCCCGGAAGTATTTAGCCAGATGTCAGAAGTTTATCAGAGATCTGGGTAATGCTCTTGATCCAGCTAACAAAGATTGGCGTATACTTTTAAAAGCGTGCTAATAGTGTCCTAATAGTGACACACAAAAATGTATCACTGATTGTAGATTAGAGTCGGATGGTCCTATGACTAACGAACACAATCAGGAGAATGTGGAACAAATTAACAGGCAACTAGAGTTGTATTTCCCCATTACTGTTAAGTGGAGAAGAATTTTCTCCATAAAACAGAGGGAAAATGAAATGGCATCTGAATATTTTCATCGGGCTCTGCAAATAATGGATAGATACATTGGGATATCAGATATAGGGAACGATGCGAATTACAGGGAGATGGCTGTCTCTGTGCTAATGGACGGACTCAATAAGGCAGTAAGGGACAGGGTACAAAATTTTTGCCTAATTGGAGAGGGTCCACAGTAGCTTGTCTTAGAGAGTGCGCAATGGAACACCACGAGAATGTTGCTAGGCACAGGAAACAACAGGAGGATAAACTGATGACAGTAAGTCTACAGGCTTTTGCAGCAAAACCTCATCAGCCTAAACCCCAAAACCCAGGTAGTAAGAAAAGACCGATAATATGTTACATTTTTAGAAATAAAGGGCATTTTGCCAGAGACTGTAGGAGTAGTAGAACACATAGTCAATATAGACCCCTAGACAGAGAAAACAAGCAACATTATTAAACACATAGACGGGATCAAGGGACATATAGTAAGGAATCACGAGCCACATAGAAAATACAGATTCGGTTAATGGAAAGAACGGAATAAATGCAACTTTACCCTTTTGACAAAACTTGCTGGAGTTAAGATGAGGCCTCTAAACTTTTGCTTCTTTCTCTAGCAGGCCCCTGATTAACTTAACAGGAGTTTTGTTAGAGATGGTATAAACATAGCGTGCTCCCGCCCAGGAAGCACAAAGTATGTTGGATACCCACGAAGACTAATGTTGCATTTCACTGTTCTAAATGCATGTCCATCACAGGTAGAGAAAATTATCTCACAGATACCGGGTTCCCTATGAATTTAGGATGGACAGGACACTGGATTAATGGCTGGGATAGTCCCAGTAGAGATATGACACATAGAATTTTTTTAGGGGTATAGACAGTAGAGAATTACTTCCCCATAGTGCCCATTCCAGTTGTCAAATTTTATAAAATCCTCTTTGCCTCTACAAACTTATCTGTTACTAACCTCTATTTGATTTTCCTTCAAAGTTTCCTCCTCATTTCTTACATTCACCGACAGGAGGGTACAATACATGGACCCGATAACAGTTCAAACGCCACATGCATAATCGGTCCTTCAGAGCTCTGCCCAAATCCAGTATATCTCACCAGCATAAGGACATAAGGACACCAGTATTAATGCAGTGTGCCTGGTCATGCACAAAGGGTGGAGAATAAGAGTACTGGTGAAGAGAGACTGTGTACAGAGACCGATATGCACGATGGTGTGACAGCCTGTTGGTGAATGCCAAACCTGACATTTTCTTTTTTTTTTTTATTTACTATTTTTTCCTCTCTCTTCTCTCATCCCAAAAAGGTTTACTTCACACAACGGATAACACACTATAGTAAATTAAAATGCAAAATTTGTGTTCCCTACAGGAAAAGGCAGTCTGGAGGACAAAAGGGTATGACCAGGAGTCCTCAGGACTGTGGACAGGAGGACACGGTAAGTCAGTAGCCCCCAGAGCATACCTTCCAAGTCTAGCTGAGGTGGCACACGGTCTGACTCATCTAGGCAAAGAGGGTATGTGCAGGCTGAGGAGAACCTACTGGTGCGCGCCAGGATTCTATTCTCATGCAGGTAAGAGAGCAATGACATGTTTTACTAGCTTGAGGAAGAATATTGGAAAGACAATACCAACAGAGCCATTCCATATCCCTCCTACAGACTGACCTTTTCAGGTAATACAAATCGACTTCATACAGTTACCACCCTGGAGGAATATAAAATATGTGTTAGTTTGTATTGATGTATTATCCAATTGGGTAGAAGCGTTCCCTGCTGCCGCAAATACTGCTACGTTCACTGCAAATAAAATAGTGCAGGAATTTGTGTGTAGATATGGTATCCCTGGAATGATTGAAAGTGATAGGGGTACCTATTTTACAGGTGAAGTCTTTCAGGTCATGTGCAAACTGATGGGAAAAAGCTGAGCAGAGTAATGGCTGAAACAGGGTTGTTGTGGCCAGAAGCTTTGTCACTAGTGTTGTACAGCATCAGAACCACTCCCAAGTCTCCACTTAACTTATCACCCTTTGAAATTCTTTTGGTCGACAACCTCATGTAACGATAGACCCCCCAGGAAGATTTGAAATGTAATAATGAAGTGACTGTGAAATATTTGGTTGGGATGAGCCAGCAGCTGAGGAATCAACAAATACATTTAAAGCTGGTGATTCCTGACCTACCGAACAGTAATTGTCATGACATTGAGCCTGGGGATTATGTGATGATTTTAAATCTCTTACGCTCACGTTGCCTCATAGACAGGTGGGAAGGACCATATCAAGTCTTGTTAACCAGCAAGACAGCATTGAAGGTCGCCAAAAGAGAGACTTGGGTCCACTCCTCTCACTGCAAGAAGGTTGCTGACCCGGAGATAACTCGTGACAAAGTAGTTTGGTAACTGAGTTCAAAGTGAACTGTGCGTTCAAAGAGCAAGGCAAAGAGACACTAGAGTGTTTGTTCCGGGAAAGTTGAGAGGCAGGACTGTTGAAAGGCACCTGAGCACAGAGAGCAACAAGATCTAGAACGGTTGTCGCACCATTTTCTTTTACACCTCCCCCTGCATTTTCCTTTCTTTTCTCCTTCTTATTTTCCTTCTTTCTCCTAATGAAATGGATCTATCACAAGAGACTGCGTTTCGGGTTCTACTAGTAATTCTGTTTTTGATCAGGACAATTTGCTTTGGTGAGGGTCCCAGAGAGGTCGAGCAGGGATCTCGAATGGGTTCTGATGGTGAGTATGAATTTGTAGGATCTCAGGAGCAGCACATCACTCAAGTAAAGGCTGGTATCAGTAAGCGCTCTGGTAGTCATGGAGCTCGGAGGCACTGTGAAGGGATATTGTCTGCTGAACTTGTACGCTAAATAGCCAACAGTGGGAGGTATTTTTGGTATAGGTATACCCGTGGAAGCAAGATCATGTGGGTTGGAAGAGTATCGTCAGGGTATTGTGCTCATATCATCCATCCCGATACTTGTACTGAGCAGATGGGAGAACTAGGGTTTGGTTTCTTTACTTGGAAAATTTGTAATATGGTGATGTTATATTTTGTCCCCTATGTTCTCCCAGATGATGCCTATTTCATATGTGGGAGGAAGGCGTACAAGTGGCTTGCCCCGAGCTCAGAGGGATTGTGTTATATTGGGAGAGTACTACCGGAGGTCATGACCATAACCCATTATAAAATGAAAGACGTTCACCGCAGTGCTCAGGCTCCTTATACTCATACTCACTATGAACACATCATCAAGAGACACCTCATAGATAGGGCAGAGCATGCAGCCTCTGATTTGATCCACGAATCCACCGGGATTCAGTTCCTTCTCGCATTAGACATCACCCGTACCGCCAGAGGAACTATAAATTATAAGTATATCCATGCGCTAGCGAACTTGATAGATAATATCACTGAGATGTATGATGACACCTTCAGGTACGCAGGAAGGGAGTTACAAGCCTACAAGAAGGAACTGATTCAGCACAGGATGGTCCTTAATTATGTCACAGCCATGACAGGTGGGTACTGTGTTACTCTGGCAACTCAATATGGTGTGAAGTGCTGTACATATATTACGAACAGCACTGACGACCCAACGGAGATCATTGATCAGAAGATGGACGAGATCTTGCAGTTGAAGTGGGAGTTCAGGAGGAAACACAACCTTACCTTAGTGACTGTGAGTAATGAACTGACCGGCTGGATCTCATGGTTGAACCCACGCAAATGGTTCTCAGGTTTAGGAGAGTGGGCTCAAAATGTCATTATGAGTGTGGGGAAGTTTCTCCTTTGTATCATGGGAGTCATCATAATTATTGGTTTGATATTTAGGTGTGCTCAAATTCTAATGCGGCGCAAGCACGGCACAAATTTGATGAGTCTAAGGAGCGAGGGCACTGTTATAGCAGCAGATTTAATCTACGATCCATCCATAGAGACAGCGTTATGATAAGGATTTCAAATGAATTTCATGGCCTGTTTCTTTCACCCGTTTTTCGTTGTCTCCCCCTCTGCCCAGATACATCCAACTGGAAAAGACGTCAGCCCTACCCAAAATGTTTATGTGAATGTATTTTTATATATGTGACTTATCTTCATCTCTTCAACCTCCAGTTAATGGTACACATAGTCGATAGGTGATATCCACATATACTAGCACTCACATATGTTCCCCCTCCATGTATCATCAACTAAATGTGCACCCCATTTGTTGGAACAAGAAGCCGAAAATAGCTCGATAGTGTTTGTTGGCGCATTTACAGACCCTTAATACGGGATGAGAAGGAATTAATGTATACTTAACAATACCTCGAAGCTTATCTAGAACATTTACGGCACGATGATACATGCCCCTCAGACATGGATTCATACATACATGCTTTTTACTATCCCACTAGGTCATACATTTCCCACCTACAACTCTCCCCCGATCATCCAAGCTTTTGTATATATTGTATAGGTAATATTTTTCCTGTTTTTTGATTAGTTAGTGGCAGTTATTGATGACTGCCAAAGGGTGGACTGTCGAAGTCAGAAAATATTACAGTACACACATTACGTACAAACACCACATAGATGGCCTCCGTGTGCATACGTATTCGGCCGTGCGTGCACATATTCGCAATTTGCGTATGGTCGCTTCCACGGTACTGTGCATTAGAGCATGAGTAATTACAGTGGAATTTGTACTCGCATGGAAAAGCCACAAAGACATATCATATATCTAATCCATATATTGCATAAATCCCCCACTGTCTGCTTCCTCTTCTAAATAGCATGAAGATCGGTCACACATAAATTAAAGTCCCAGAGACTCAAATACAATGGCCTTATTTACACAAAGCTTTGAAATTCTATGAAGAAGGCAAACACCTTTGTTTAAACCTATTATTCTATGGTAGCCTAGTTTCTATCAAAAACAATAAGTACTGGATTGTCATTGTCTTACCTGAAGACAAGACAAACAAACAGACAATACCCAGGTACCCAGGCTGAGGAAGAAACTCAATTAGCAATTGCTAACAAAAATACAAACCAGACATTTAGAAATCTAAGTAAATAACATTCATAGTCTAAACTCTTGGAGATGTATATATTTGTATATATATATATATATATATATATATATAATTACTAACAAATTGTAATAGCAGGAGTATGTGTGTGTATGTGTATATATATATATATATATATATGAGTATATGGATATATGTGGATATATGTATATCTTGGGGATGGAAATAGATAATCATATCATGTGTGAGATCATATTGGGGGTGATTCCGAGTTGTTCACTCGCTAGCTGCTTTTAGCTGCATTGCACACGCTAAGCCGCCACCCTCTGGGAGTGTATCTTAGCTTAGCAGAAGTGCGAACGAAAGATTAGCAGAATTGCGAATAGAAATTTCTTAGCAGTTTCTGAGTAGCTCCAGACTTACTCAACCATTGCGACCAGCTCAGTCCTTTTCGTTCCTGGTTTGACATCACAAACACACCCAGCATTTGCCCAACCACTCCCCCCGTTTCTCCAGCCGCTCCTGCGTTTTGCAACTCGAACGCCTGCGTTTTTTCGCCCACTCCCATAAAACGGCCAGTTTCCGCCCAGAAACACCCACTTCCTGTCAATCACACTACGATCAGCACAGCGATGAAAAAGCTTCGTTATGCCGTGAGTAAAATACCTAACTTTTGTGTAAAATAACTAAGCGCATGCGCTCTGCGAACCTTGCGCATGCGCAGTAAGTGACTAATCACAGTATAGCGAAAATCGTCAATGAGCGATCAACTCGGAATGACCCCCATTGTTCAGAGTCGCGTAAACATTAATCTGGTGGGAATAAGAATAGTATCATATATTACCACATTAAGTTATTAATGATACCAGATGTATGTATGATTAATGTGATGGGTTTAACTGGTCATGGGCTGGGAACTCAGATGCAAACAACAGAAATCACATCTCAAGTCTTAGCCATCACCCACTTCTTGATCTGACCAATGATCCCCGGTGCACAGGATATGTCCCACACCCAAACCAATGGAAGAAGAGCGCACAGTGTCTATTGTATTATGTTTTGATCTACTGTATAAAGAGCCAGCTGCATGCCAGCTCACTATTACAGACTCTAAAGGTTATCTACCCAGATGACTGAGGACCAGACTGGGAAGCACAGGCGACAAAACCAAACACGTATGTGCCATTGACTGTAGCCATTATTCTATTGTATTGTATTGCTTTGTTATTGCAACCCCCTTTCAGTAATAATATGTTGTGGTGTCGGAACCCGGCATTTTAAATACAAACTGGTGTCATGTTTCCTTTCCCTGCTAAGGTATTAAAGTGTATTTACAGCCACTCGGGCTGCCGCATTGTGCTAACAGTGTATAGGCCTGTGTACGCAAACTGTGTAGTCACTACACCCTTTAGGCATACATACGCAGTGCGTACACTGTGCGACTTTGTGTACGTAAGGTTTGTGAATAACATAAAGCTGAAAGGTCAATTACCGCGGCCGCAGCGGCTCAATATTAAAGTGTATCAAGTGTGTTTAAGGTATATGCTTTTTAGTACTGTAAGTAAACCAGCGTTTACAGGGGTCATTCCGCGTTGATCGCACGCTGCAACTTTTTGCAGCCGTGCGATCAGATAGTCACCGCCTATGGGGGAGTGTATTTTAGCTTTGCAAGTGTGCGAAGGCATGTGCAGGGTAGCTGGACAAAAACGTTTTGTGTAGTTTCTGAGTAGCTCTCAACTTACTCAGCCACTGCGATCACTTCAGCCTGTCAGGTTCCGGAATTGACGTCAGACACCCGCCCTGCAATGCATGGACACGCCTGCGTTTTCCTCACCAGTCACAGAAAACGGTCAGTTGCCACCCAGGAATGCCTTCCTGATGTCAATCTTTTTGTCTTTGCCACAGCGAACGCTTTCCTCGTTGATCTCGTTGCTGCCTGGTGACAGCCATCACCGGGCAACGACATGGACCCATTTGCACCGCTGCAAAAAAAAGCAGCATGTGAACGGGTCAGAACGACCCCCTATGTCATCACACATGTCATTCAGGGAGCAGAGAAGAGATCAAACTTTCTGCAGCAGGCAGGCGTGACCTAGTGAGTGCAGCTATTCCCTCATCTGCCATACCAGACAATTCCGGTGGGGTGACTGCGGCTGTGAATATTACATGCTGTCCATGGCTCTTCCATAGAGCTTGATTCAAGTCCTAGAGTACCAAAGGCCAAGCGCAAGTTCGATCTCAGCTTCAGTTAACAGCGGAGGGAGCACTCCTTGTTACTTATACCCCTTTCACACCACTGCAAATATCGGAGTTATTGCTGGGTCGTGGCTCGGTGTGAAAGGGCTAACCCAGGTCCATTGATCTGGGAATACAACCTGGGTTACAGGGCAGTGTGAACTTCACTGCAGAGGGAGAACCATAGTCCTGGCATTTGGAGATTATGGGCCTAATTCAGGCCTGATCGGTGCTGTGCAGCAGCCGATCAGGTCTGTACAGCGCATGCGCTGGCGCCAGGCAGAGGCGTTCGCTGGGCGGGAGGTGGTGGGCTGGCGGTATTTAGGGACACAGTCCGGGCAACCCAGGCGTGCCCGGACTGTGGGGGGGGGGGGCGGGCCGCGGCAGCTGCGTGACATGACACGCAGCCGCTGCAACCCTCACAGCGATGAGTAGCTCCCTGCCACCGCACAGGAGCTGCACTTGTAGGGAGCTACTCTTCAAGTACAAAAGCATCACCGCTGTGCAATGCCTTTGTACTTGTTCTGCGGGGCAGGGTCTGACATGCGAGACGGACTAGCCCTGTGCTGGGCGTCCCCCCGCATGTCAGAGAAGCTGATCGTAGATGTGCTAAGTTTAGCACATCTACGATAAGGTCTGAATTAGGCCCCATGTCATCTCCAAACGCAGACAAAGGTAAGCCCCGACAATATCACGGATTCAGCCAGCGGCGTGAGCTGGTTTCAAACCACTATGGCTTGAAACCCATGTTCAGTGACCTAGGCTGCACACAGGAACAAGGTGTAAAAGGGGTATACATGTAGAGAACATCTTTGCTTAAAAAGTTGTGAAAATTGCACAGCCTTTTTAATCAATATATAAATTATCCTATCAGTGTATGCTACATTAGCACTGGCGTTTCTATAATGGGTGCAGTGTGCACGGTGCACACGTGCCCCTGAGTCCAGCGGAGGCCCACACTGCACACACTGCACCCATTTTTAAAATACTCACCCCTCCGGAGTCCAGCGCCGGCATCCGCAGCGCTGTTAAAACACTGTGGAAATGGCTCAGCTGCCATTTTCATGGAGTTCTGCGCATACGCAGTGGGAAAATCTCTGGGCATATGGCCGCTAGGGATGTGCACCTGAAATTTTTCGGGTTTTGTGTTTTGGTTTTGGGTTCGGTTCCGTGGCCGTGTTTTGGGTTCGAACGCGTTTTGGCAAAACCTCACCGAATTTTTTTTGTCGGATTCGGGTGTGTTTTGGATTCGGGTGTTTTTTCAAAAAACCCTAAAAAACAGCTTAAATCATAGAATTTGGGGGTCATTTTGATCCCATAGTATTATTAACCTCAATAACCATAATTTCCACTCATTTTCAGTCTATTCTGAACACCTCACACCTCACAATATTATTTTTAGTCCTAAAATTTGCACCGAGGTCGCTGGATGGCTAAGCTAAGCGACACAAGTGGCCGACACAAACACCTGGCCCATCTAGGAGTGGCACTGCAGTGTCAGGCAGGATGGCCCTTCCAAAAAATACTCCCCAAACAGCACATGACGCAAAGAAGAAAAAAAAGAGGCGCAATGAGGTAGCTGTGTGAGTAAGATAAGCGACCCAAGTGGCCGACACAAACACCTGGCCCATCTAGGAGTGGCACTGCAGTGTCAGGCAGGATGGCCCTTCTAAAAAATACTCCCCAAACAGCACATGACGCAAAGAAGAAAAAAAAGAGGCGCAATGAGGTAGCTGTGTGAGTAAGATAAGCGACCCAAGTGGCCGACACAAACACCTGGCCCATCTAGGAGTGGCACTGCAGTGTCAGGCAGGATGGCCCTTCTAAAAAATACTCCCCAAACAGCACATGACGCAAAGAAAAATGAAAGAAAAAAGAGGTGCAAGATGGAATTGTCCTTGGGCCCTCCCACCCACCCTTATGTTGTATAAACAGGACATGCACACTTTAAGCAACCCATCATTTTAGCGACAGGGTCTGCCACACGACTGTGACTGAAATGACTGGTTGGTTTGGGCCCCCACCAAAAAAGAAGCAATCAATCTCTCCTTGCACAAACTGGCTCTACAGAGGCAAGATGTCCACCTCATCATCATCGTCCGATTCATCACCCCTTTCACTGTGCACATCCCCCTCCTCACAGATTATTAATTCGTCCCCACTGGAATCCACCATCTCAGATCCCCGTGTACTTTCTGGAGGCAATTGCTGCTGGTGAATGTCTCCATGGAGTAATTGATTATAATTCATTTTAATGAACATCATCTTCTCCACATTTTCTGGAAGTAACCTCGTACGCCGATTGCTGACAAGGTGAGCGGCGGCACTAAACACTCTTTCGGAGTACACACTGGAGGGAGGGCAACTTAGGTAGAATAAAGCCAGTTTGTGCAAGGGCCTCCAAATTGCCTCTTTTCCCTGCCAGTATACGTACGGACTGTCTGACGTGCCTACTTGGATGCGGTCACTCATATAATCCTCCACCATTCTTTCAATGGTGAGAGAATCATATGCAGTGACAGTAGACGACATGTCAGTAATCGTTGGCAGGTCCTTCAGTCCGGACCAGATGTCAGCATCAGCAGTCGCTCCAGACTGCCCTGCATCACCGCCAGCGGGTGGGCTCGGAATTCGTAGCCTTTTCCTCGCACCCCCAGTTGCGGGAGAATGTGAAGGAGGAGATGTTGACAGGTCGCGTTCCGCTTGACTTGACAATTTTCTCACCAGCAGTTCTTTGAACCCCTGCAGACTTGTGTCTGCCGGAAAGAGAGATCCAACGTAGGTTTTAAATCTAGGATCGAGCACGGTGGCCAAAATGTAGTGCTCTGATTTCAACAGATTGACCACACGTGAATCCTGGTTAAGCGAATGAAGGGCTCCATCCACAAGTCCCACATGCCTAGCGGAATCGCTCTGTTTTAGCTCCTCCTTCAATGCCTCCAGCTTCTTCTGCAAAAGCCTGATGAGGGGAATGACCTGACTCAGGCTGGCAGTGTCTGAACTGACTTCATGTGTGGCAAGTTCAAAGGGCAGCAGAACCTTGCACAATGTTGAAATCATTCTCCACTGCGCTTGAGACAGGTGCATTCCACCTCCTTTGCCTATATCGTGGGCAGATGTATAGGCTTGAATGGCCTTTTGCTGCTCCTTCATCCTCTGAAGCATATAGAGGGTTGAATTCCACCTCGTTACCACCTCTTGCTTCAGATGATGGCAGGGCAGGTTCAGGTTTTTTTGGTGGTGCTCCAGTCTTCTGTACGCGGTGCCTGCACGCCGAAAGTGGCCCACAATTCTTCTGGCCACCGACAGCATCTCTTGCACGCCCCTGTCGTTTTTTAAATAATTCTGCACCACCAAATTCAAGGTATGTGCAAAACATGGGACGTGCTGGAATTTGCCCAGATGTAATGCGCGCACAATATTGCTGGCATTGTCCGATGTCACAAATCCCCAGGAGAGTCCAATTGGGGTAAGCCATTCTGCGATGATCTTCCTCAGTTGCCGTAAGAGGTTTTCAGCTGTGTGCGTATTCTGGAAAGCGGTGATACAAAGCGTAGCCAGCCTAGGAACGAGTTGGCGTTTGCGAGATCCTGCTACTGGTGCCGCCGCTGCTGTTCTTGCAGCGGGAGGCAATACATCTACCCAGTGGGCTGTCACAGTCATGTAGTCCTGAGTCTGCCCTGCTCCACTTGTCCACATGTCCGTGGTTAAGTGGACATTGGGTACAACTGCATTTTTTAGGACACTGGTGAGTCTTTTTCTGACGTCCGTGTACATTCTTGGTATCGCCTGCCTAGAGAAGTGGAACCTAGATGGTATTTGGTAACGGGGGCACACTGCCTCAATAAATTGTCTAGTTCCCTGTGAACTAACGTCGGATACCGGACGCACGTCTAACACCAACATAGTTGTCAAGGCCTCAGTTATCCGCTTTGCAGCAGGATGACTGCTGTGATATTTCATCTTCCTCGCAAAGGACTGTTGGACAGTCAATTGCTTACTGGAAGTAGTACAAGTGGTCTTCCGACTTCCCCTCTGGGATGACGATCGACTCCCAGCAGCAACAACAGCAGCGCCAGCAGCAGTAGGCATTACCCTCAAGGATGCATCGGAGGAATCCCAGGCAGGAGAGGACTCGTCAGACTTGCCAGTGACATGGCCTGCAGGACTATTGGCTTTCCTGGGTAAGGAGGAAATTGACACTGAGGGAGTTGGTGGTGTGGTTTGCGCGAGCTTGGTTACAAGATGAAGGGATTTACTGGTCAGTGGACTGCTTCCGCTGTCGCCCAAAGTTTTTGAACTTGTCACTGACTTATTATGAATGCGCTGCAGGTGACGTATAAGGGAGGATGTTCCGAGGTGGTTAACGTCCTTACCCCTACTTATTACAGCTTGACAAAGGCAACACACGGCTTGACACCTGTTGTCCGCATTTCTGTTGAAATACTTCCACACTGAAGAGCTGATTTTTTTGGTATTTTCACCAGGCATGTCAATGGCCATATTCCTCCCACGGACAACAGGTGTCTCCCCGGGTGCCTGACTTAAACAAACCACCTCACCATCAGAATCCTCCTTGTCAATTTCCTCCCCAGCCCAAGCAACACCCATATCCTCATCCTGGTGTACTTCAACACTGACATCTTCAATTTCACTATCAGGAACTGGACTGCGGGTGCTCCTTTCAACACTTGCAGGGAGCGTGCAAATGGTGGAAGGCGCAAGCTCTTCCCGTCCAGTGTTGGGAAGGTCAGGCATCGCAACCGACACAATTGGACTCTCCTTTGGGATTTGTGATTTCGAAGAACGCACAGTTCTTTGCTGTGCTTTTGCCGCAAGTCTTTTCTTTTTTCTAGCGAGAGGATGAGTGCTTCCATCCTCATGTGAAGCTGAACCACTAGCCATGAACATAGGCCAGGGCCTCAGCCGTTCCTTGCCACTCCGTGTCGTAAATGGCATATTGGCAAGTTTACACTTCTCCAGACGCTTTTAATTTTGATTTTTTTGGGTCATTTTTTTACTGATCTTTTGTGTTTTGGATTTTACATGCTCTGTACTATGACATTGGGCATCGGCCTTGGCAGACGACGTTGATGGCATTTCATCGTCTCGGCCATGACTAGTGGCAGCAGCTTCAGCACGAGGTGGAAGTGGATCTTGATCTTTCCCTATTTTTTTAACCTCCACATTTTTGTTCTCCATATTTTGCGCACAACTAAAAGCCACCACAGGTATACAATGTAGATGGATGGATAGTATAGTATTACTTATACTTATGGACGACGAGTGACGACACAGAGGTAGGTACAGCCGTGGCCTACCGTACTGCTGCTTAGTGCTTATATATATGATATTATACTGTATAACGGACCTGGTGGACAGTGTCAGCAGACTGCTAAACTAGTATGAAGAAAGAAAAAAAAACCACCACAGGTATACAATGTAGATGGATGGATAGTATAGTATTACTTATACTTATGGACGACGAGTGACGACACAGAGGTAGGTACAGCCGTGGCCTACCGTACTGCTGCTTAGTGCTTATATATATGATATTATACTGTATAACGGACCTGGTGGACAGTGTCAGCAGACTGCTAAACTAGTATGAAGAAAGAAAAAAAAAAACACCACAGGTATACAATGTAGATGGATGGATAGTATAGTATTACTTATACTTATGGACGACGAGTGACGACACAGAGGTAGGTACAGCCGTGGCCTACCGTACTGCTGCTTAGTGCTTATATATATGATATTATACTGTATAACGGACCTGGTGGACACTGTCAGCAGACTGCTAAACTAGTATGAAGAAAGAAAAAAAAAACACCACAGGTATACAATGTAGATGGATGGATAGTATAGTATTACTTATACTTATGGACGACGAGTGACGACACAGAGGTAGGTACAGCCGTGGCCTACCGTACTGCTGCTTAGTGCTTTTATATATGATATTATACTGTATAACGGACCTGGTGGACAGTGTCAGCAGACTGCTAAACTAGTATGAAGAAAGAAAGAAAAAACACCACAGGTATACAATGTAGATGGATGGATAGTATAGTATTACTTATACTTATGGACGACGAGTGACGACACAGAGGTAGGTACAGCCGTGGCCTACCATACTGCTGCGTAGTGCTTATATATATGATATTATACTGTATAACGAACCTGGTGGATAGTGTCAGCAGACTGCTAAACTAGTATGAAGAAAGAAAAAAAAAACACCACAGGTATACAATGTAGATGGATGGATAGTATAGTATTACTTATACTTATGGACGACGAGTGACGACACAGAGGTAGGTACAGCCGTGGCCTACCGTACTGCTGCTTAGTGCTTATATATATGATATACTGTATAACGGACCTGGTGTACACTGTCAGCAGACTGCTAAACAAACTAGTATGAAGAAAGAAAAAAAAAAACACCACAGGTATACAATGTAGATGGATGGATAGTATAGTATTACTTATACTTATGGACGACGAGTGACGACACAGAGGTAGGTACAGCCGTGGCCTACCGTACTGCTGCTTAGTGCTTATATATATGATATTATACTGTATAACGGACCTGGTGGACAGTGTCAGCAGACTGCTAAACTAGTATGAAGAAAGAAAAAAAAAACACCACAGGTATACAATGTAGATGGATGGATAGTATAGTATTACTTATACTTATGGACGACGAGTGCACTGACGACACAGAGGTAGGTACAGCCGTGGCCTACCATACTGCTGCGTAGTGCTTAATTATATATATAATAATAATATACTGTATAACGGACCTGGTGGACACTGTCAGCAGACTGCTAAACAAACTAGCATGAAGAAAGAAAAAAAAAACACCACAGTGTTTTTCAGGCAGACCAACGTATACTGGACTGGTGGTCACTGTCAGCAAAACTGTGCACTGTACTCCTGCTATAACTGCTCCCCAGTCCCCACAATTAGGCAGTGTGAGCAGTGCACTCAGCACAGATATATCATGCAGCAGTGCAGCACACTGAGTGAGCACAGATATGGTGGAGCGTTTTTTTTCAGGCAGAGAAACAACGGATTAAACTCAAAACCCTGCACTGTACTCCCAAACAGCTGCTCCCCGTCCCCAATCCTCCCCACAATTAAAACTAAGTCACTCAGTTTTTTTTTTTCTAATACAACGGAGAGGACGCCAGCCACGTCCTCTCCCTATCAATCTCAATGCACGTGTGAAAATGGCGGCGATGCACGGCTCCTTATATAGAATCCGAGTCTCGCGAGAATCCGACAGCGGGATGATGACGTTCGGGCGCGCTCGGGTTAGCCGAGCAAGGCGGGAGGATCCGAGTCGCTCAGACCCGTGTAAAAAAAAGGTGAAGTTCGGGCGGGTTCGGATTCCGAGGAACCGAACCCGCTCATCACTAAATTGGCCGCTGCACCATTTTCCCAGAGATCTGCGCATGCGCAGTAGAGTCTGAGCCCTCTAGTGCTCAGACTCTCTGCTGCCGACAGAGAGGAGGGGGCCCGAATGGAGGAGGCTGAACACGGGCCTCCTCCTCTCATAAAGCACCCCTGTACTAAAGACTTTTCAACTGCATTACCTGTTTATATACTGTATTTCATTGCAAATATCAAAGCACTGTTACACCAGAACGTGCTCTCTGCATATACAGCACAAATAAGTCTTTATGGCACCATTTTTCAACCACGGTATATATTTTAAGGACAGCGAGTACAAAAAAACAGCTTTACAATATGGGCAGTTGTATTCCTCTCAGGTCCATGAATTTCAAATACTTTAATCCATACTCATTTACACTAAATTAAGCAGAGCACAACACACTTTTTTGGCATTGTAAATGATTGTATTTACAGAGATGATTTAGCTGTGACTAAAACTAACACTGGAACAGTGTATAAAATTGTGGACAAACATCTTGCAAGATGAACCAGCACCATAGGAATTAACAAGGCTGTACCACTAATGAGTTAACAGGCTGCATCCTCATAAATGTTCATTTAGCCCTCAAAATGGCATTATTGCTTACAGATAACAAGAGATCCTAGTGAATCGATTGACTGGCCTTCCACTGTCTATAGGCAACAGGTGCATCTTATTTATGATATACCCCAACCCATGATCAGGCCAAGATTTATTTATTTACTTCATGTGGTGTCATCTTTGTTCACACTCTTCATCAATGCTGAGCTCATATACTGTAGATCAACAAAACAAATGTATTCTACTAGGAACTTGAGAACAATTCTGCCAAAAACGGGAATCACCTTTTTACAGTGATAAACTCTATTCACTGTACAGCTACCATCACTAATGTGAAGAAATCATCAGAACCCAACAGCCCACAACAAACTCCATATAAAATACTATCAAAATAGCTAAAGTGCTATCTTGTGTAATTTATCCTTGATATCAAACTATTCTCAAAGACAGTAACAGAATCACCATACATGAGACATGGCTGCGGCTGGAAAGGGGATGGGGCGTCGGCTGGAGGGATGGGCCTCGATTTGAGAAGGTGTGGCCTAGTGCAGTGACCCCCGTTTCCATCATTTGGGGGGGTGTCCAGTGTTCCCTGATCTGCTGGACAGCCCCCGGCTCCCCTCCTTGCACTACTATGCGCACGGCATGTATTCAGTGATCACCGGCTGCTTGCAGAGCAGTGGTGATCATTACCTCTCCCAATTGCCCCCCGCCCCCAGGACACTGCGGCCCGCAGGTTGAACAGCGGGACAGTGTCCAATTAGCGGGACTGTCCTGCTAAATTTGTGACAGTTGGGAGGTATGTGTACACAATTGATAAATTCAGCTTCCAGAATTAACTCTAGATTTTAACAATTTTACTGCAATATGAGGACATCCTAGGGATAAATTTACATACTTCTGGTAAAGATATGACAATTTGTGTAACCTGGGTACATCCTATATAATAAAAAGATAACGCTGCTCCTCAACTCTTTGGCAGGAATTTAAGTGTTGTGCGCGCCGTCGGCCACTAGATGGCGCTTGACAAAGTAATTCAAGCATTGCTCTATTCAGGCACGCACAGCCACCGGCACTGACATTACTGTTATGTTGTTCCGTCATTTTGACAGACTGCTAACTAGTTTTTTTTAATAAAGTAACAGAATAGCCATGCTGTGATAACAGAATCACCAAGTGTGTAATGAGTATGGCAAAACTAATATAAAACTGAATTTTGAGGTAATATCTCAAGATCTGAATAAATAATCAAACTATTTAAACATTTTCGGTAATGGAATCAACTTTACGGTTGTACGTTTTTTATTTAACCAAATTGTAGAAAGAATTATTTATAGCTGTTAAATTGTTTTATTACATCCGGCTTATGTCTGCCATACAAGCCTAGTTTGTGTGGCCTTTCCAGAAATATGGGCTTAATCTTTACATCCCTTCCCTTTGTACTTGACAGTTCAAGAAGTTTGATCCATATCAGGGCCTTATTTTACACAAAACAATAAAATACTTTTTGATTTTTTTTTTGTTGTCAACTCTACCCGTTTTATTGATGCACTAAACAACAGGCAAGCTTTTATTTTAGCTTCGTAAAGATTAAAAAAACAGACAAGTTTTGTATATTGGGAAAAAAGAACACTTTTCTGTTTAACTTGATTGGAAGAGAATGTTCCAGCGTAAAACTTCCTTTTCAAGTAGAGTTGGATTTTTTTTTTAACAGAACAAAATGGGCTCTGTCCATACAATTGTTAAAGTTTGTATATCACGCTTGTAAAAAGGGTGAAACTGACAGGAGGGGAAAGCTTCTATTTTTTATAGGCCTTGGTCTTACATTACAATCTCTGTCTTCATTCTCAATGAAAGCACAAAATGGGTCTCAGTGGAAAAAGACAGGTGCAGAAATTTACTCCGGGAGATGCTAGTGAATAAAACTGTGTGACAGACCCTTGCTCTGCTTCTCACCCACTCCTAAAAATTAGTCTTCAGTTTAAACTGCATTGCCACAGCGATCAAAATAGCCAAGACCACCTTGCTTTTATTCAACGTTCCTCAGAACTTACTTTATATTGATAGTGCTCCACAATCAAGCTCCTACAGGCATCAGGGCGACCCCATTATTGCAGAGGGAGATTAAGAGGGGCTGTGTAGTGACAACCTGTAAATAGCTCTAGAGCATTTTTTTCTCCCCCAGCCAGATCTAGCTCATTACCATCCCTAATTGTTTAAGGAAAGTGTCCAGTCTTATGCAAAACATGATCCCTGATGCTCCTAATAGCTGGGCTGGGTGATTGCTGTAATTTGCACTGCTATTCTCTGTTTTGTAGTTATGATGGGCTTTTTAAAAAGAGAGAGAGAAAGGAGAGAAAGACGCTATTAGAAAAAATAACTTTGTCCCTGAAAGTCCATTAGTAGGATGCACAAAGGACAGCATTTTGTGTGAGATGCCCACCCTCCTACTCCCTGTCTATACTTTATACCATTACTGGCATATAATGCACTTTGATAGAAATTAAATGCTGAGGATTTTTGGAACTCATGAGAACCCCAATAACTTGTGTTTGGAAATTATAGAAAAGGCTGTTGTGAAGTGAAAAATCAGTGAAGTTATAATTTATTTAGCATTATTGTATTCACTTCAATAAAAAAAGGCCCTTGGCTTATTATTAAAGTGCAGCTGCTGCCTACTGTACACAAAGCGGAGACAGCCATTTTCTGGCATGAACCAATACTAATGAAAATGCATTTCAATTACTAACAGGTACATTTACTAAAGCATCTAAAACATAGTAACCTATCAGATTCAGTCTATCATTTTTTAGAAAACTGCAGAGAAATTATAGCTAAAATCTTACTGGTTGTTATGGCAACACCTCTACTTTTAGAAGCTTTAGTAAATCTACCCAATAAGAACCAATTACACCACTGAGGATCAAGATAGAGGCAGTCATTTTGTGGATAAAACATATTCATGACATAAAGACTTGCATCTCACTTGGAAAAAGTAACATCACTGAGACACAACATACTCTGAGCCTGACTGAGAGATATACGCTAATGCATTTGATTCTGTATGCAGCTACTGTGCCAAAATATACTAATGTTACTGCCGCCTGGAAATGGATTGCGACACCAAGTGGTGGCCTTGCAAATATCAGCATTTGCTTACACAGACGCAGCCTCACTCGCAGATGCTTCGATAATTGACTATCTGAGTAGCCTTGTGATCAAGCAGAATGGGCGTATGTATTAAGACGCACGTGTCATGTTTTCTGCAAACAGGATTGCAGTTGCAACCTGTCACACAGTTGCGTTTTTGACGCCACTCCCCATTGCCTCCGCCAAATTCCTATTGACTGTCAATCACTTTGGAAATAAAACTTCATTGTGAGCGACATCGCAAAGGTACCTTGACACGTGCACAGTGTGACTTAGATGCATGCAAGAACATTGGCATAGCATACAACTCTGAATCAGGCCCTCTATATAGTAATACACTATGATGCTTATGGAGAGCAAAACCTAAACCAACATGCATAGCAAAAATATCACTCTGTGAACACCCAGAAAAATAAGCCACAAAAATATGCGGCCCATGCTATGAATCTGATATTCACACCAGTATGAGTCTGGAGAGGCAGGTTGGGGGTTATATACAGCTATACGCCTGTCCAAGCTATTATGTGTGCTCTGTGCTGCCTCCGTGTAGGTACTGTGTTCCCACAGTAATGGAAGTGCACTGCTGCGCATGCACAACCTCAACACAATGCGCCTTCTGCGCATGCGCACCTTACAGAACTTTCATCTTCTTCCATCCTCCAGATAGGACGCATGGCCCTGAGTGTCTCTGGAGAGAGACCACATATAACAGCAGAGGTGCCAACACACTTCACCATGTCACCACCACTGGCCGCACTACAAGTCCCACTGCCACCGCTGCATGTATCTGCAGGTGTGCACTATAAACACTGCTCCCTGCTTGCATTAACCAGCTCCTGGCTAGATATGTCTCAAATCATATGTTCCTTGATTGTGCTGCATTAACCCTGTTTCGTGTCACATCCTGCTGTTCTGCCTGGTTAATAAACCAAGTCCTTGTTAAGTAATTTTTTGTGTGGACTGACCTTCATCACACAACACTAACACCTATCAAGATAGGTTCTGCCAATAGGTTATGGGCTGGGGCAACTTGCGTGTGCAGAATGACGATGCCAAGAACACAACAGTGATATCACGGAATTAAATGATCTGAGTGAGTACAGTAAAGACATTTAATCATACCATAGATGAAAATGTACAGTTTAAAAGCAAGTATGAGATACGTCATGCAAACAGGTTCAGAGAATTACACTACATAGAAAATCACCATGCAGGGGCACTTAAAGCAATAACATTTGGGTAAAGTCACTAATGATCCTGGTGATAATCCCAACCCAGATGATGTGAAAAAGGCAATGGGAACCATAGGTTTAGCTGTAGAGCAGCACGTGTATTCATTAAGCAAAGGTAGGTGATGGCACATGAAATGTGGGTAACATTACAGACGTCTAATGAAGACAAAGGCTTATTGAGACAAATCAAACCTGAGACGCACTCTATACGGCACTCAGCTAAGTGTGTACAATAATCTAAATTAATGTATAGGCAGGAAGTGAACCGACAGAAAGAATGAGTCATCATTAAACGTAGCCGACATTCACCACAAAGATTGCTGGTATATGGATTTAGGAGCCACAAGGCACTACAGTTGTAATGGAAGTCAGTTTAAGTTGCTAAAGTTGTGATCCTGTAAACATCAAGGTAATAGGAGATAAAGGGTCTAATTCCTGTTTGTATGCAGTGGCCGCTTATCATGCAGCAGAGAACTTTTGCTGCGGTCGCAGTGCACATGCACTAAGGTGCTGCTGTGATCCCGCTTGCAATGAGTTGCATCTCAGAGTGATTGACATAAAGTGACTGTTTGGGGATGATAATGGGGAGTTTAGGAAGAGGTGTTGGGAAAATGCAGGCGCATCATGGCCGTTTTGGGGGCAAGTAACTGCCTTTAGCTGCGAGCTTGTACGTGCAAAACAGTGCATTTGAGTTGTTACTGCTGTGTCCAGTCTGCGTAGCCATAGGGCTACTGTTAACCTTCATGTTCCTCATTTTTGCATGCAAGCTGCAAATGTTTACACAATTGTGAATGAGTTTGGGGTCAGCTTACACAATTGTGAATGAATTTGGGGTCAGCTTCGGTGGGCGCCTCTTTTAATTTCTGGGCAGCAGCTTTACTTGCTAACATCATCAAGTCTGTAGTCTAGAAAATCGCTATTGCTAATGCATGAGTGTACAAACATGAATTAGGCCAAAAGTCCTAAATTCCATCAGTGAACTGGAGAAAAAGCGATGCAAGGTACAGTATGTAGGGGGGCATTGTGTTGTGTACAACGGCAACCCAGTGCCAACAATTATATATCCTAAACACTACGGATGGCAGCTTCAAAATTTCAAGCAGTCTGTGGAGGTATGGCATAGGAGCCCAGGTCATCTAGAATATAACAACATACAGAAGCTTTTAGGTGGCATGGTGATGGGGACCTCAGTGAATAACCCAAAAAGACCTGAATGAAAATTGTCTGAAAGGTCAGTAAACACATTGTCACGCTCGGCTTGAGTTGAGGATGTGACGACTGACAATTGACTGAGGGAGCAGCTCTCGGCAAAGGAAGGAAACGAGGTGGCTGATTATAGTTCTTACTCATGGATTGAAGAGTTGGCCTGAAGATGAAGAGGGGTAAGCAATGAGATCAATGACTGAGAAAGATATACTGAAGAAAGATTAATTCAGTTTTAATGATACTTCAATAATACACCACAACCATTTAGGTTAGAAATTCCACGTGGGTCCTGTGATAAAGCTGCCTATAGACAGCGAAACGCATCAGATGTTCCCCCCTATTGTTCAGTGGACTACAAGACAAGCTTACCAATCCTCTAAACAGGACCCACTTGGAATTTCTAACCTAACTGGTCAAGTCTGGATGGTTAGAGGGACTCCATAAAAAATTGCGCTGAATTTCCATTGCTACATCTCAGACCAACGCTAATTGGAACTCACCCCGAAAAATACCTCTGGACTGGTAAATATATCCACGTTATCGGATACCTGCTGTCTATTATTGGACTGAGCCTTGGTGTGATCTTGGCCAGTAATCTTGTCCATTACCATCTACTAGGTCCACCTAAATTAGACCATATAGATACCTTCCAAAGAAGGGGGAACAAAGACTCATGCTGAACTTATTCGATATGTATGTCTTTTAATTGTATAAGTATTCACATTTTAATTGTGTTTATTAAAAAAATTATCATATTTAATTTAGCACACTGTGTGGCTTTTTATATATATATATATATATATATATATATATATTTATAACATCCACAGGCAGCCGGCACTCAGGTACCTGAAATAAACGGGCTCAGGTGCTACATCCAGATGATCATACAAAGTCCCCAGTAAACAGACGGCACTCAGAGGCTTAGAAATGCAAATATAACATGTCTGTGTATGCTGTGATGGAATCTTGAGAAAGGGGGTTGCACCCCGAAACGTCGATCTCAAATACAGCCTGTTATATTTGCATTTCTAAGCCTCTGAGTGCCGTCTGTTTACTGGGAACTTTATATATATATATATATATATATATATATATGTATATGTCATTTTATTACAATTTACCATATGAGCACTGTTCTTTTACATATTAATCATTCCATGCTTGGGGAGTGCTGACTGCCTCCCATTACAGCAGCTTAGAAAATCAGCCCTGGTAGCACTTACTTTCTGTTAATTCTTTTTAGAGTTACCAATCCACTAGACGCTAAATCCTAGTGGACTAAGGGACTTGTGACATCAGGGGGCGGAGCAAGGACGGCAGGATACTACTTTCAGTATCCACGCCACCAACTATTACCATTAGTATTAGTAATCAGGTGGTGAGTGAAGCGGAGCGAGCCACCATGCCCGAAGCGTGGCGAGCGACGCGAGCCCGCAAGGGTCCATTTCTGGACCCTTTGCTGAACTTGCTCCTCCCCTTCTCTTGCTTGTCACATGGGTCAAATGTCCCTTAGCCCACTAGGAAATAGACACAACCACAAGGGCAGGTGGACTGGAAGCAAAGGACTGCAATAACAGAACTGACCACCGGGCGGCCTCCACAGAACCAGGATACCAGGGCTAAACCTGGGAGCACAGAGCTTGAGCACCTTACAGCAGCAAGTAACTTGAAACACTGGTGCCATAGCTAAGCATCCACTCCTTTTTATAAGGGGAAACAGCACCTGATTGGCTGGACACGAACTGGGATACCTATTGGCTTGGCTTGGTCTCCAACATGGCGGCTCCCTGCACAGAGGACACATGTGGAACCAGCACACAGCCACTAGCTCTGGTCTCAGCCTCCCAGATGCCGCACTCCAGCAACAGGACACTTGGGAACAGACACCTCCGGCTGCCATGCTCCACTCCCCAGGACCCAGACCCTGGCCTCCAGACGCCCGGCAGCCACACCGGAGGACCTCGCTGGCGCAGCTCCTATCTGCCGCAGCCACACCAGCCGGCTAACAGGAAGGCCACAGGGACCAGAACTGGAGGTAAGACTCCAAATGCTGACACACGTCCCTTTCCAAAGTCATAATCAGAGTGGGAGCACCATTGAAACTATTGCACCCAAATCTGTGTGAACCAATGGAAGTGAAGTCAATTAGTTTTAAATGCTACTTCATAACGCTCATAGGGAACATAGGTTTTAAGCTCCACTGAAGCAGAGACTCATATGAATGTAAAGCGCTGTGGAATATGTATGCACTATTTAAATAACTGGTAATAAAAATAATAATCCCTAAGAAAAGATATATACTAGGGCAGTGGTTCCCAAACTGTGTGCCGTGGCTCCCTGGGGTGCCTCGGGACACTTGCAGGGGTGCCGTGGATTGGTGGTCCAGGACCAATTCAAATTATTTATGGTCAATATAATAGGCAAAACCAGTGCTGGTGGCTGCCAGTCATAACATATGTGGCCAAACAGAATCAAATCTTGTCCCTCACCACACAACTGACCCTAAGGATGACATATAAACGCAATCTACTTAATGTAATATTTCTTTCTAAATTTCTCAATAAGAAATTTTTGGCCTAGGGGTGCCGTGAAAAAAATTCTGATACTCTAGGGCACCGTGATTCAAAAAAGTTTGGAAACCACTGTACTAGGTGCCTAATTCAAACCTGATCGCAGCAGCAAAATTGTTCTCTAATGGGCAAAACCATGGTGGTCTTCCGAGTTGTTCGCTAGCTGCAATCGTTCGCTGTGCAGCGATGAGGCAAAAAAACAGCACTTCTGCGCTTGTGTATGCGACGCAATGCGCATGCGCGACGTGCTTTCACAACGGCCGATGTAGTTTCACATAAGGTGTAGCGAAGCTTTTCTGTCGCACTGCTGGACGCAGAGTGATTGACATGAAGTGGGCGTTTCTGGGTGTCAACTGACCGTTTTAAGGGAGTGTTCGAAAAAACTCAGGTATGGCAGGAAAAATGCAGGCGTGGCTGGGCTAACGCCGGGCGCGTTTGTGAAGTCAAAACTAGAACTGAACACTCTGAAGTGATCGCAAGAGCTGAGTAGGTCTGAAGCTACTCTGAAGCTGCACAATTTTGTTTTGTAGCCGCTGTGCGATCATTTCGTTCGCACTTCTGCTAAGCTAAGATACACTCCCAGAGGGCGGTGGCATAGCGTTTGCACCGCTGCTACAAACTGCTAGCGAGCGATGAACTCGGAATGACCCCCCATGTGCACTGCGGGTGTTGCAGATGTAACATGTGCAGTGAGAGGTAGATTTGGGTGGGTTATATTGTTTCTGTGCAGGGTAAATAATGGCTGCTTTATTTTTACACTGCAATTTAGATTTCAGTTTGAACACATCCCACCCAAATCTAACTCTCTGTGCACATGTGATAACTGCCCCCCCCCCCTGCAGTGCAAATGGTTTTGCCCATTAGAGAACAATTTTGCTGCTGCGATCAGGTCTGAATTAGGCCATAGATCCCAAGTTGATCTCTATTAGATATAGTCAAAGGAACAAAGGCTACAGATTATGGGACATTGACAATCAAAAGCTTATGAAGTCAAGAGACATAGGCCCTCATTCCGAGTTGTTCGCTCGCAAGCTGCTTTTAGCAGCTTTGCACACGCTAAGCCGCCGCCTACTGGGAGTGAATCTTAGCTTATCAAAATTGCGAACGAAAGATTAGCAGAATTGCGAATAGACACTTCTTAGCAGTTTCTGAGTAGCTCCAGACTTACTCGGCAACTGCGATCAGTTCAGTCAGTTTCGTTCCTGGTTTGACGTCACAAACACACCCAGCGTTCGGCCAGACACTCCTCCGTTTCTCCAGCCACTCCCGCGTTTTCCCAGAAACGGTAGCGTTTTTTAGCACACACCCATAAAACGGCCAGTTTCCGCCCAGAAACACCCACTTCCTGTCAATCACATTACGATCACCAGAACGAAGAAAAAACCTCGTAATGCCGTGAGTAAAATACCTAACTGCATAGCAAATTTACTTGGCGCAGTCGCACTGCGGACATTGCGCATGCGCATTAGCGACTAATCGCTCCGTTGCGAGAAAAATATAACGAGCGAACAACTCGGAATGACCCCCATAGTGTTTAATTAAATAGCTTCAATTAAAGACAGTGGTGGTCATTCCGAGTTGTTCACTCGTTGCCGTTTTTCGCTATGCTGCGATTTGTGGCAAAATGCACATGCGCAAGGCACGCAGGGCGCATGCGCTTAGTTATTTAACTAAAAACTTAGTAGATTTGCTGTGGATTCTGCGGCGCTTTTCAGTCACACTGCTGATCGGTGAGGATTGACGGGAAAGGGGCGTTTCTGGGTGGTCACTGAGCGTTTTCCGGGAGGGTGCTAAAAAACGCAGGCGTGTCAGGGAAAAACGCAGGAGTGTCTGGAGAAACGGGGGAGTGGCTGGCCGAACGCAAGGCGTGTTTGTGACGTCAAACCAGGAACTAAACGGACTGAGCTGATCGCAGTCTAGGAGTAGGTCTGGAGCTACTCAGAAACTGCAAAGAATTATTTAGTAGCAATTCTGCTAATCTTTCTTTCGCTATTCTGCTAAGCTAAGATACACTCCCAGAGGGCGGCGGCCTAGCGTGTGCACTGCTGCTAAAAGCAGCTAGCGAGCGAACAACTCGGAATGAGGGCCTGTGTTGGATGTGATGCCAGATATTTCTACAGCTGGAAGCAGGGGCGGATCCAGAAGAAAATGATAGGGGGGCACCATGGAAGAGGCAAGTACATTTGCGTGCGGCTTCGGTGCATGTGAGGTGGCGCTTCTTATACAATGCCCACAGTTGTAGCGCTCATTATGAAATGTCCACTGTACTGGTAGTGCCCCTTATATAGACCCCATAGTAGTGGTGCCCCTTGTGCAATGCCCGTATTGCCCCCAGTAGTAATGTTGCCTGTAGTAATGCCCCCAGTTATTTAGCGCCCTAGTAGTTATGCCCCCAGTGGTAATGCCCCTGCAGTTATGACCCCAGTAGTTTACCCCCGCCCCCTTTAGTTTAGCCTCCCAGTGGTAATGCCCCCAGTAGTTTGCCTGCTTGTAGTTTAGCCACCAGTAGTAATGCCCCCCTGTAGTTTGCCCCATTGTAGTTTAGCCCCTGTAGTTATGCCCCCCTTGTAGTTTAGCCCCCAGTAGTAATGCCCCCAGTAGTTTGGCCCCTGTAGTTATCCCCCAGTAGTTTGGCCCCTGTAGTTATGCCCCCAGTAGTTTGGCCCCCCTGTAGTTTAGCTCCCAATTTGTAATGCCCCTGTAGTTAAGCCGCCAGTAGTAATGCCCCTGTAGTTAAGCCGCCAGTAGTAATGCCCCTGTAGTTACGCCGCCAGTAGTAATGCCCTCCTGTAATATGCCCCCAGTAGTTATCCCCTTTGTAGTTGGCCCCCAGTAATAATGTCCCCCAGTAGTTTGCCCCCAGTAGATGCCCCCCAGTAATAATGTCCCCCAGTAGTTTGCCCCCAGTAGATGCCCCCCAGTAATAATGTCCTCCAGTAGTTTGCCCCCAGTAGTAATGCCCCCTAGGAGTTTGCCCCCAATATATGACCCCCCAGTAGTAATGCCCCCAGTAGATGCCCCCCAGTAATAATGCCCTCAGTAGATGGCCCCCAGTAATAATGTCCCCCAGTAGCTGCCCCCAGTAGTAATGCCCCCAATACATGACCCCCCAGTAGTAATGCCCCCAGTAGATGCCCCCCAGTAGTAATGCCCCCAGTAGTAATACCCACCCCAGTAGTAATGCCCCTTGTTGATGCCCCCCCAGTAGTAATGTCCCCCCGTAGTTTTCCCGCAGTAGATGCCCCCGCTGCACTAAGGAAGAAAAACCATCATACTTACCGAGCCCCGTTCCGCTTCCAGACCGCTGCAGTCCTCCTCTTGGTGTCCGCTCCTCAGCACTATGAGAGAGACGTCATGACTGATGTCTCTCCCATAGCGCACGCCGCACAGTGACAGCGCCGGAAGCCAGAGCTCAGTACTGAGCTCCTGCCTCCGGCTGCCACTGTGCAGGGAGACGGGCGCCCACTGGTAACACAATCTCAGCGGGCGCCCGTCATCCCCCTGTGCGGCGTCGGCACTGGGAGGGGACGGGAGATGGAGACCACAAATGACAGGGGGGGGCACGGGCCCGTGTACCCCCCCCCCCCCCCTGGATCTGCCACTGGCTGGAAGCATGCTAAAAATTGAAACCACAGATACAAGTGAGTAACCACAGAGCTGGAGCTCTATGATGAGTACCTAAGGAAAATGCCTAGATGTTATGAGAGAGGGTCTTCTGCCTATAAAAGCTGCCTGTTGTTCCCTTAGTGTTTTATGCACACACCTGTACTCAGGATGCCATTGGTTCTTAACCCTCCAGGCAGAAGAAGCGTATACAATTGGCAGGAGAATGCTAGATAATTGGCTGGAGTAAGTTAGAGCAGAGTATGTCTAGGCAGGACTGAAACAGCCAACAGGTTAGCAGCACTTGCTATGTTAATTTGCAGGGCAGACTAGGCCTAGGGTTGAAGCAAATATACCAGCAGCAGGAGGTGGAGAGACACTGTGGGAGGCAGTGTAAGTAGTCACAGTGAAGCAGGGTAATATTAGCTCGTAGGTGGTTGAGCTGGGTCCCAATTTATCGGATCCTCAAGAACTTCAAGGAGAGAGGGTCAATAATTGTGAAGAAGGCTTCAGGGCATCCAAGAAAGTCCAGCAAGTGCCAGGACCATCTCCTAAAGTTGAATCAGCTGTGGGATTGTGGCACCACCAGTGCAGAGCTTGCTCAGGAATGGCAACAGGCAGATGTGAGTGCATCTGTACACACAGTGAGGCGAAGACTTTTGGAGGATGGCCTGGTGTAAAGAAGGGCAGCAAAGAAGCCACTTCTCTCCAGAAAAAACATCAGGGACAGACTGATACTCTGCAAAAGGTACAGGGATTGGATTGCTGAGGACTGGGATAAAGTCATTTTGAATGATGAATCCCCTTTCAGATTGTTTGGGGCATCTGGAAAAATACTTGACAGGAGAAGGAAAGGTGAGCGCTACCATCAGTTCTGTGTCATGCTAATAGTAAAGGATCCCAAGACCATTAATGTATGGGGTTGCTTCTCAGCCAAGGGAGTGGGCTCCAAGAGCAACTTCTCCTAACCATCCAATAACAGTTTGATGATTTTCCAGCATAATGGAGCACCTTGCCATAAGGCAAAAGTGATAACTTAGTGGCTCGGGGAACAAAACATAAAAATGTGGGGTCCATGGCCAGGAAACTCCCCAGACCTTAATCCCATTGAGAACTTGTTGTCAATCCTCAAGAGGCAGGTGGACAAACAAAACCTCCCAAATTCTGACAAACTCCAAGCATTGATTAGGCAAGAATGGGCAGCCAGCCTTCAGTTAGTATGTGGCCCCGAAGTTGATTGACAGCATGCCAGGGCGAATTGTAGAGGTCTTGAAAAAGAAGGGTCAACACTGCAAATATTGACCCTTTGCATAAACAATGTAATTGTCAATAAAAGCCTTAGACGCTTATGAAATGCTTGTATTTTTACTTCAGTATACCATAGGAACATCTGATGAAAAGGTCTAAAAACACTGAAGCAGCAAACTTTGTAAAAACCAATACTTGTGTCTTTTTCAAAACTTTTGGCTGGGACTGTATGTTCTAAAACAAAATGGCCGCTGGTGCATCAAACTTGATAGTATTTTTCTGGAAATTTACTTTGTACATTCCAGAACTGATCGCTGCTTATACTAAAAGTGGAAGAAAAAAAAGCTTGTTCCTCACAGCTCTGTATGTGGATGATTTATTGCTTGCTGGGCAGGAGAACCAGAAGTGAAATTGTTGATAAGCGACAGGTTCAAGCTAAAAGACCTTGGGCCTGCACACCAACAATTGGGTATGAGGATTGTCCAAAATTTGATTGCAGGAGCTGTTACTGTTGACCAAGTCTATACTAAGGTAGTACTCAACAAATGTAGTGGTGCAGATACAAAACTTGTCAGTACACCAAATGGCAAAAGTAAAAAAAAAATAACAAAAGCTGTGTCCAACATCAGTGGCAGAAATTAAGGAAATGAGCAGAGTTCTTTATCAAAGTACCATTGCAAGTATAATGTATGCAAGTGTTGGTACACATCCAGACATTACACATGCAATCAATCATGTTAGCCAATTTTCAACCCTGGAACTAGGTTAGGACTGGCCCACAGGAGTACAGGGAGACCCCCAGTGGTCCCTACTGCCTGGGGACCCTCTTCTAAGGATCAAGTTCCAGACTGTGCACATGAATTACACACATTACCTTATAATGCACAGGACTATGGTGTACTTTCTACAGTGTATTGATGTTATTATTTTGGTACATTATCATGCATACACCAGAAGAATATACAGGTTGAGTATCCCATATCCAAATACTCCGAAATACGGAATATTCCGAAATACGGAATTTTGTGAGTGAGAGTGAGATAGTGAATCCTTTGTTTTCTGATGGATCAATGCACACAAACTTTGTTTAATACACAAAGTTATTAAAAATATTGTATTAAATGACCTCAAGCCTGTGTGTATAAGATGTATATGAAACATAAATGAATTGTGTGAATGTACATACACTTTATTTAATGCACAAAGTTATTAAAAATATTGGCTAAAATTACCTTCAGACTGTGTGTATAAGGTGTATATGAAACATAAATGCATTCTGTGCTTAGACTTAGGTCCCATTACCATGATATCTCATTGTGGTATGCAATTATTCGAAAATACAGAAAAATCCGATATCCAAAATACTTCTGGTCCCAAGCATTTTGGATAAGGGATACTCAACCTGTACTATATACTGTATACAGTATTCATCAAGGGGCCCAGACTATGCACTCTCTAATAATTAGCCAAACATCTGTAATGGAAGGCCACACCCACTATGGAGAATGGACACGCCCCAACATATGGCCCCTACTGTTTTGTTCATATGTCTGTAAATCCAGTCATCAGGACACAGAGACATGTGAGTTCACTGCTGTGCTGTTTATTCCCTCACCAACTCCAAGCACACTGCCTACTGGACCACCCACTTCCCAGCATCCCCCTGGTCCTAGGGACCATCACTGAAGATTCAGGCTTACACATGTTAGTAAGGGAGTGTCTACAAATATTAAGCATTCTAATACACTAACATCACATCCTCTTATCTTTAAAGATAAGCCCTATACGCTTCAATGCAACAATTAACAACATCATATTAAGAACATCATCTAACACGTTTCAATGAGTCTCTCAGGTCTGCGTATTTCCCTTTTGGGTCTTTCATACACAGTCTGTGTTTCATCTACCATGTTGGACCTTTCTAGAATCGTGGTTTGTTCACCATTATCAGGATCATCATACATGTCAGATGAAGGGTATTCTTCAGTCATGTTGTCTTCATTATGGTTAGGTTGAGATCTTAAATCCACCCGATTTCTTCTTACTTCCATTCCACGCTCTGTACGTATAGTATAAGATCTTGGTGCTACTTGTGCTTGCACAATACATTTCTACCCCCAAATACCTTTCTCATGATCTCTGAGACGGACTTGGTCACCCGATTTTAGAACAGATAAGCTTTTTGCTCGCCTGTCATGGAACAGTTTCTGTTTTGCCTGTTGACGTTCCTTACTCAGTCTGACCAACGCTGAGTTATGTGTATTAAGCAGTTCATCATGTATCGGGAGATTTGCTCTAATCCTCCTTCCCATCAGCATTTGTGCAGGAGAAAATCCATTCTGTAAAGGTGTACTGCTGTAGATTAAAAGACTTTTGTAGAAATCTTCTTTACCTTCTTGAGCTTTTTTCATGAGACTCTTTACAGTTTTTACTGAACTTTCCACCAACCCATTTGAGCGTGGATAGTGGGGACTTGACGTAGTATGGACAAATTCCCACTCATCAACAAATTGTCTAAATTCAGCACTGGAAAACTGAGGACCATTGTCAGTGAACACTTCCATAGGAACACCATGCCTTGCAAAGATTGACTGCATGCAATTGATTACGGCTATACTAGTAGTTGTATGTAGTGTCTTCACCTCAGGGTAGTTAGAGTAATAATCAGTCACAACAATGTACGTTTTCCCATTACAATCAAACAAATCTGCGCCAACTTTCTGGTACGGTCTCTCTGGCACTGCGTGAGGACTCAGTGGCTCGACTTGTTGTTTCGGTCTATACGTAAGACATAATTCACATGTAGCTGTAGTCTGTGCTATGTCTTGGTTCATTCTTGGCCAATACATAACTTCACGCGCTCTCCGCTTACATTTTTCTTCTCCTAAGTGGCCTTCATGTATCTTGCACAGCATAGTTTTTCTTAGTCGTGCAGGTATGACAAACCTATTGCCTTTGTAAATAATACCATCGACAACTGTAAGGTCACTGCGGTACATCCAATAATCATGGATAGACAGCGGGCACGCATGTTTTTCTGCTGGCCAACCTTTCAGAATGATATCTTTCAACACTTTCATTGTGTCATCTGTCTCAGTTTCTTTCCTAATCTGTTCTTGTCTTGCAAGAGACACTGGTAGAGAAGCTACGATCAAATTAACACAGGCTTCTATCTCTTCATCCATCAGACTTTTGGAACCTTCACTTTTGTCCACAGCACGAGAAAGCGTATCAGCAATGTACATGCATTTGCCGGGACAGTACAGCAAGTGTACATCATATTTCTGTAGTCTGATAAGCATTCGTTGAATTCTCATGGGACAGTCATGTAATGATTTAGTCATGATAGCTACCAATGGCTTGTGGTCAGTTTCCACTGTAAATGTTTGACCATACACAAACTGATGAAATCGCTCACATGCATATGTGATTGCTAGAAGTTCTTTTTCTATCTGAGCATACCTTGTTTCAGCACTTGTCAGTGCTCTTGATGCATAGATTACTGGTTGCCATGTATCCTCATGTTCTTGTTACAGCACTGAGCCTAGGCCAAATTGCGAAGCATCTGCTGAAATTCTTATTCTTTTCGCAGGATCAAAGAATTTTAGCACTGGTTGCTCTGTAATGATCTGTTTCAAGTTTTGCCAACTTTCTTCTTGTTCATGTGACCACATCCACTCGTTATCTTTGTCCAACAACCATCTAAGAGGGGCTGTTCATTCAGAGAGTTGAGAAATAAACTTTCCTAAGTAAGTAATCATTCCTAGAAATCTTCTGACGTCATCTTTGTTGTTAGGACGTTCCAGGTTCACTATGGCTGATATTTTCCTTGGGTCTGGTTTTACACCTTGATCGGAGACCACGTCGTCCATAAAGGTAAGTGTATTCACGCCAAATTCACATTTGTCCTTTTTTAGCTTTAGATTCACTTTCTTGACAAGTTCCATTACTTGTCTCAATCTAGAATCATGTTCTTCCTTTGTAGATCCCCAGACAATAATGTCATCCATCATTGTTTCAACACCTGGAATATGTCCAAAAATCATGTGTATCTTTTTGTGATATATTTCTGGAGCAGACAATATTCCATATGGTAGTCGAAGAAATCTGTATCGACCTTCTGGTGTATTAAATGAACAAAGCTTTGAGCTGGCTTCATCTAGCTTCATTTGCCAGAATCCTGAAGATGCGTCCAATTTACTGAACCATTTTGCTCCCGCAAATTGTGACATGATTTCATCTCTGGTTGGTAGTTTGAAATGTTCTCGTTTAATAGCTTTGTTTAAATCTCTGGGATCTAGACATATTCTGAGTTGTCCATTTTTCTTTTCAACAATTACTAAGGAGCTTACCCATTCAGTAGGCTCATCAACTTTCTGTATCACACCCAAGGCTTCCATGTGATTTAACTCTTGTTTCAGTTTTTCTCTCAGCGCAAACGGCACTTTTCTACAGGGGTGTATCACTGAAGAAACTTGCATGTCTATATTTATTTTATGCTCTCCAGGCAAACAACCTAGACCTTCAAACAAGTAACTGTATTCTGTAAACATCGATTTGCAGTCATCTTCTACTTGTGATGTCACCATAAAAACTTTCTTCAGCAAGCTTAGTTTCTCACAGGAACTTAATCCTAGAATCGGTTGCACATTTTTATCCACAATCAGTAGAGATGTTTTAAACTGTTGTCCCTTATATTTCAGTGTCACTAAGCATGTACCTTTCACAGGAATTTCCTCCCCAGTGTACCCTGTAACTTTCACTTTGGCTGGATGAATTTTAGGTTTTACTCTAAAAGTCTTATAGTCTTGAAACAATATTAAATTCACCTGCGCGCCAGTATCAAGCTTAAAGGGAATGACAATCTCGTTCAAAGTTAAAGGGACAATCCATTCTTTCTTATCTGCACTGCAAAGTTCAATGCAATCCACAAAGAATTCCTCTGTTTGTTTAACAGCATGCACATTGCTTGTTTCCCTTTTCATTTTACAGCATTTGGCAAAATGATTAAGTCTACCACATTTCATGCAGGTTTTACCATAAGCAGGGCACATTTTAGGATTGTGAGCATTTCCACATCTACTACACATTTCCTTATTAGACTGTGGCTTAGACTGCTTCATTCTCGAGAATGGAGGTTTGCTTGGCTCTGTGTTCTGCACTACATGTACATCAGCATCAGCTTCCTTGTGTAACATTTTGGCTTGAAATCTAGTTATTTCTGCAGATCTGCACATAGTCACTGCCTTTTCTAGTGTTAGGTCTTGCTCTCTCAGCAATCTCTCTCTAAGTCCATTATCAGGTATTCCACAGACAATACGATCTCTAATCAGTGAATCTTTTAAATCACCAAACTCACAGGTTTTACTGAGTGATTGCAGCTCTGTAACATACTGATCAAATCCATCTACAGACTTCTGATCACATGTGAAAAACTTATATCTTTCATATGTCACATTTTTCCTTGGCACAAAGTAATCTTCAAACTTTTGCATTATAGAAGATAGCACCATATTCTGCCCCTCATCAAACTGAAAACTATTATAAATGTCCAGCACCTCCTCTCCTATCACATGGAGGAAAATGGATGCCTTCGTTTTGTCAGCCTCTGTATCAGCTCCACATGCAGCAAGATATATATTAAACCTTTGCTTAAATCTTTTCCAGTTTTCAGACAAGTTACCAGACATCAGCATGCCGGTTGGAGGAGCTAGTTTATCCATGGTTACTCACTGTTTGAAGAGAGGAGCACACGGCAGGCTTTGCAGACACCGAGTATCACAACCTTACATACTTCTGCAGGATTCTTTCACACTCTGAGAGCACTAGCAGTCCAAGTTAAACTTCTTCTGACACCATGTTTTGTTCATATGTTTGTAAATCCAGTCATCAGGACACAGAGACATGTGAGTTCACTGCTGTGCTGTTTACTCCCTCACCAACTCCAAGCACACTGCCTACTGGACCACCCACTTCCCAGCATCCCCCTGGTCCTAGGGACCATCACTGAAGATTCAGGCTTACACACAGTGGCGTAACTAGAAATTTTTCTCCCCCAAGCCAAAAAATTCTTCGGCGCTACTAGTAAAGGGATAAACATGTGCGCGCCGCAAAAAGGGGTGTGGCTTCATTAAAATGGGCGTGGCTTCGCATAAAGGGGCGTGGTATTGCAGGAAAAGACTACCTCATACCCCAGTTTTGCAACCTGCACGCCCAGACGTTAGCCACCACAGGAAAGAAAAATAATCCTGATTCATGCCCCTTACATTATTTGTCATTTTTCCTCCTTATAGTAATGCCCAGGATACATTATGCCACATACCGCAATGGCCCTTACACATTATGCCACACACAATAATGCACACACCGTAATACCCCCGACACATTATGCCACACACCGTAATGCCTGTGACACATTATGACAGGAATCGCAATGCCCGTTATACATTATGCTACACACTGCAATGCCCCTGATACATTATAGCACATACGTCTGTGACACATTATGACACACACTGCAATGACCCTGAGACATTATACCACATATCACAATGCCCGTGATATAGTATACCATACACCGTAATGCCTGTGACACATACCGCAATGGCCGTTATACCCTATGCCACACACCGCAATGCCCCTGATACATTATAGCACATACAATGTCTGTGACACATTATGACACACACTGCAATGACCCTGAGACGTTATACCACATACCACAATACTCGTGATATAGTATACAACACACCATAATCCCTGACACATTATGACACACACCGCAATGTCCGTGATACATTATGCCACACACTGCAATGACCCTGAGACATTATACCACATATCACAATGCCCGTGATATAGTATACCATACACCGTAATTCCTGTGACACATACCGCAATGCCCGTTATACCCTATGCCACACACCGCAATGCCCCTGATACATTATAGCACATACAATGTCTGTGACACATTATGACACACACCGCAATGACCCTGAGACATTATACCACATGCCACAATGCTCGTGATATAGTATACAACACACCGTAATGCCTGACACATTATGACACACACTGCAATGTCCGTGATACATTATGCCACACACTGCAATGACCCTGAGACATTATACCACATATCACAATGCCCGTGATATAGTATACCATACACCGTAATGCCTGTGACACATACTGCAATGCTCGTTATACCCTATGCCACTCACCGCAATGCCCAGTATACATTATGCCACATACTGCAATGGCCCTTAGACATTATGCCACACACAATAATGCACACACCGTAATGCCCCCAACACATTATGCCACACACCGTAATGCCTGTGACACATTATGACAGGAATCGCAATGCCCGTTATACATTATGCTACACACTGCAATGCCCCTGATACATTATAGCACATACAATGTCTGTGACACATTATGACACACACCGCAATGACCCTGAGACATTATACCACATATCACAATGCCTGTGATATAGTATACCATACACCGTAATGCCTGTGACACATACCGCAATGCCCGTTATACCCTATGCCACACACCGCAATGCCCGTTATACATTATGCCACACTGCAATGCCCCTGAGACATTATACCACATACCACAATGCCCGTGATATAGTATGCCACACACCGTAATGCCTGTGACACATTATGACACACACCACAATGTCCGTGATACATTATGTCACACACCGTAATGCCCATTACACATTAAGTCGTACAGTAAGGCTTCTAATTACTTTTAAATTACCTGCTCGTTGCCAGGGGTTTCATGCTCTTGGTTCCATGCATGGTGCCAGGGGTTTTCATGCTCAGGGTGTCATGCTCGTTGCCAGGGGTTTCATGCACTTGGTGTCATGCTCGTTGCCAGGGGTTTCATGCACTGGGTGTCATGCTCGTTGCTAGGGGTTAGTGCTTGTTGCTAGGGCTGTGCTCTCCCAGTGCCACATATGCCCCCAGTGCCAGATATTCCCCCACAGTGCCAGGTACTCACATGTCCCCAGTGCCAAATATAGCCCCCCCATGTGTCAGGTACACATATACCCCCCCCCCAGTGCCACATGCCCCCAGTGCCAGATATTCCCCCACAGTGCCAGGTACTCACATGCCCCCAGTGCCAAATACAGCCCCCTTCCCCCCCATGTGCCAGGTACACATATACCCCCCTAGTGCCACATATGCCCCCAGTGCCACATAAGCCCCGCCCCCCTGTGCCACATATGCCCCCAGTGCCACATAAGCCCCCCTCCCCCTGTGCCACATATGCCCCCAGTGCCACATTAGCCCCCCTCCCCCTGTGCCACATATGCCCCTAGTGCCACATAAGCCCCCCTCTCCCCGCTCCCCCGCTATTTTGTGTGGAGGGACACAGAGGACACAGCGCGCGCCTCTCCTGTGTCCCTCCTGGGTCTCCGGCGGGTCTGTTAACGGAAGTGCCAGTTCGTGAGCCAATCAGAGCTCACGAATGGCACTTCCTTTATTAGACCCGCCGGAGACCCAGGAGGGACACAGGAGAGGCGCGCGCTGTGCCCTCCATGTCCCTCCTTACAGCAGCGGAGGGAAGGAGGAGACCGCAGATTGACATGCGTATGCTCGGCCGCATGTCAATCTGCGCTAAATCAGTGCCGCCCCCGCAGCCCTGCGCCCCCAAGCCACCGCGAGGGCTGCGGGGGCAGTAGTTACGCCACTGCTTACACATGTTAGTAAGGAAGTGTCTACAAATATTAAGCATTCTAATACACTAACATCACACCTACCACTGCATTCCCCCGTGGGCCCTTGATGCCCCAGTCCGACACTGCTTGGAACAGGGGACTGGACTGCCATAAACATATTCTTAGATACCTGAAAGGTATTAGCTTCTTAAAACTAAAGTTTTAAAAAGCTGGAATTGAGGAGTTACAGGCCTTCTTAGAAGCTGATTGGGGATCAGATTAGGATGATAGGTGTTCCTACACTTGATAACATATGCTGGGCTAGCAGAAAACAGCCCAATGTTGTCTTGTCTAGCATATGGCACTAACAGAAACAGCCAAAGAGGCATTGTGGTTGGAGAAGACTTTGTGTGAATTGAATCTTAATTCAAATTACACCTTCAGTATTGCATGTGATAAAGGAGCAATTGATTTGTCTTCCAGCATCAGGTACATTGACATAAGACATCATTTCATAATAGAGCTGGTGGATAGCACTTTAGTCAGAGTGATTTATGTAACTAGTGAGGGAAAGCTTGCAGATATGAAGACTGAGGGACGATGTCACTTGTGCTCAGTGCCTTACAGGTTGAGTATCCCATATCCAAATATCCGAAATACGGAATATTCCGAAATACGGACTTTTCTGAGTGAGAGTGAGAGAGTGAAACTTTTGTTTTCTGATGGCTCAGTGAACACAAACTTTGTTTCATACACACAGTTATTAAAAATATTGTATTAAATGACCTTCAGGCTGTGTGTATAAGGTGTATATGAAACATAAATGAATTGTGTGAATGTAGACACACTTTGTTTAATGCACAAAGTTATAAAAAATATTGGCTAAAATTACCTTCAGGCTGTGTGTATAAGGTGTATATGTAACATAAATGCATTCTGTGCTTAGATTTAGGTCCCATTGCCATGATATCTCATTATGGTATGCAATTATTCCAAAATACAGAATAATCCGATATCCAAAATACCTCTGGTCCCAAGCATTTTGGATAAGGGATACTCAACCTGTACTACCAAAATGTGGACTGGATGGTATTTTGAAATGTTGATGTGTTATGTCACGTTAAGTTATTTTTGTGTTCTCCTGTGTTTTGAAGTATTGTATTCTCATGTAACCAGAGACAGTCTGAGCAAAGAGGGGTGTTCAGGAGTGCACTGTCTCCTCATAGGTGCTATGACCCCCATAATATCAATGGTATCTTCTGAGCATGGGCTACATCCAACCCAATGTGCCTTCCTGTGCATCCTTCTTCCTGCATCCTCCAGATAGATAGGACGTACACCTGAGTGTATACACTGGTGCCACATATAAAAGTGGTGGTGCCACCACACACCTCCGTTCCTACATTGTACTGAATTAACCCTGTGTTGTCTCACATCCGGTTTGTCGCTGCAGTACGAACAGGTCCGGAATGAGCATGCGCAGCGTGCGCACTGCACATGCACGTCATTGCCCGCAACAGGGGTCACTGAGTTATGACGCGGATTATGAAGAAAGCGGCCGCAAGAAGATTGACAGAAAGAAGGCGTTCCTGGGCTTCACCAGACCGTTGGCGGACGTTTTCGGGGAGTGGTGGAGAAAACGCAGGCGTGGTCAGAAGAACGGAGGGCGGATGTCTGACGTCAAAGCCGGGACCTGCATCGATGAGGCCGTCACACAGGATAAGTAGGTCTAGGGCTAGTCTTCTTTTACACAAAACTTTTTTAGCTTAGCAGGGCTGCACAAGCGTTCACAGCCCTGCTAAGCTAAAATACACTCCCCCATAGGCATGGACTAGTTGCTCGCACCAGCAGCAAAAAGTTGCTGGCTGCGATCAACTCGGAATGACCACCAGGGTCTGTTCTAGATACAAAGTTACTATTGCTGTCCACCAACAGTATCAGCCAGCAGGGCTGTTTCCAGACGATTTGACTGAAGTGAGAGCATAAAAAAATGCACCCGCCCCATAGACATTCAAAAATGCACAAAAAATCCCCCCCCCCGTAGACAGAAAAAATTATTTTGCGCGTGCTGTCAGTGAGGGGATGAGGCCTCGCTAAAATGGGCATGGCCTCACTAAAATAGGCATGGCCTTGCAGGAAAAGACTACCTTAAACTCCAGTTTTTGACCCTGCAACAACAGACCTCGGCTACCACTGGAAAAACAAACACTCCACTATATTAAGCCACACACAGGGATGCCCCTTGCGCCATATTAGGCCATACACTGCAATGCATGTGATACATTATGATCTACAGTAAAGCTTCTAATTATATTTAAATTACCTGCTTGTTGCAGGGTTTCATGCACTGGGTGTGACGCTCGTTGCCAGGGTTTTCACGCACTTAGTGTCATGCTCATTGCCAGGGGTTTCACGCTCTGGGTGTCATGCTCCTTGCCAGGGATTTCACACGCTGAGCGTCATGCTCGTTGCCAGGGGCCTCATGCGCTGAGTGTCATGCTCGTTGCCAGGGGTTTCATGTTCTGGGATCCATCCTTGTTGCCAAGGGGAATGCTTGTTGCCAAGGGCATGCTCGTTGCCAAGGGCTCTAAGTCTATTCACTGGCAGGCACCAGCCTGCCAGCAGAGATTTTACACTCCCCCTCCTCCCTCTTTTAGGTCCGAATTACCCCCATAGTGTGGGAATGTAATGTGAGGAAATAGTGTTGTGATGTAGTGTGGGTAGGTTGTTCAGTGATATAGTGCTGGGAGGTAGCATGCTGATATAGTGGGCGGATGTAGCGGATGCAGTATATAGTGAGCGGATGCAGTGTGAAGAGGTTGTTCAGTGATCTAGTGAAGGGATGTAGTGTGAATAAACCTAATTAGGAGGTGTACAGTATGCTGTGGTGGCATTGGACACAAGCGGTCATTGGAGGTAATTCAACTGGATCGTTGCAGCGGCAGAGATCGCAGTCTGAATTACTTTGTGGAGTGTGCACGCGCATCGGCCACACTGCACGTGCTAACCCCGGGAGCCCAGTGAGATGCTATTACATTACCACTTTACATTACCATCTTGCTTTTCCGGAAATCCAAGATGGTGACCAGTAGGAAGTTTTTATGTTAACCGGTCAGCTTGGAAGTGACCCCCAGTGCAGAGGTTTCTGGCTGCTGCTGCGAGCATCATCTCAGGTTTAGTACCCCAGTAACTGTAGATCATCCTTAAAAGAAGTGTGCTTAGAGAGAGAACAAGTCTGAGGAACATGAATTGAAGTAGAAACTGGTTATAAAATTCATTGGAGGGATTGGAAATTCTCTGTTGCGGGAAAATTCATGATCAAGTGACTGTTGTGAAATTATATCCCATATTATTCCAGAGGGTGCGCACGTCTGCATACTGTGATTTCCAATATCTTGCTTAGGGCCCCATGAAGTCTTAATGCGGCTCTGGGTATAAGGTAAATCTGGTGTATATGCTACTGTTGCTTAACTGCACCCGCCATGCAATACAGTACCTCCGAACATGACCAATTCCAAGAGGAACAAAATGCCCTGTTCCTGGACTTCCCTCTTAATTTTGGATTGCCGTCACCTCTGTTGAAGCACCTTTCTTATGAATTAACTATTTCAACACAGTTGACGGAAATCCTAAATTAAGAGAGAAGCCCAGAAATAGACCATTTGTCCCTCTTGGAATGGGTCATGTTGGGAGGTATGCACTACTGTTGTTTGCTATGTGTGTACTACTGCGTTTTTTAGTGATCACATTTTATACCTGTGATTTGGGGCACATTTACAATCAACACATTATCAGCACTTATGTGCATATTTCCCAAATTTCAAAAATATAAAAAAAGTCATCCATATGACCTGCAGCATGATCAAGCTATTAAATATAATCTCACACTTCATTTTATATGGCAAATAACATAAAATAATTTTAGGAACCTATATAGGTGTATCTTGTTTATCTGGATCCATCAGGAGTTTCATTCATGGCAAAATACATTTGGTTATGAAAACTTGAGACTTTCCTGAAATATTGGGGCACATCAAATGTCTGATAGTAATGTGCATTAATTTTACCCTTAAGGGTGAAAATTCCCTTCTGACATTAGTCCCTGAATGCTCGTTAACACACATGCTGATAAAGCATAAATATGCATAAAAATTTATTTGTGCTTTAAGGGTGCTTTTGTCATGTTTTAATAATGTATTTTTGTTGTGTTTTACATTTACTATTTACTTCAACACAATTCATGGTATAGAATACACACATTAGCACATTGCTGGGTTGTGATTTGTGAAGTTTTCGTGCATTAAGGTGGACAGCTAAGTGACATATCAGCTTCAAGTGATCGGCTTGCCTTTCTCTGCTTCCACACAAGCACCATCTTAGTGGTCTGCAGGAATATGGCCACGTGTGTTTCCACCTACATTCCTCTTCCAGCTGACCTTGATTTGCATACAGATGCTCAGACAGCAAGCGAGAATGTCAGTGATTGGATGAGAGAAGTAACATGTGACTACCAAAATTCTATTTCTACTGTTCCAAGACTGAAGGCCCCAGGTGGTCAGACAATGCCTGTGCAAATAGACCATTATTCCCAAAAAATGTTTCTCCCACTCCCAGACAACATATGGAGTAGCTAAAAGGCAAGCCTTTACAAATACCTTTAGGCCTTAAGATTCATGGTTTCTTCTGAGACATTTACTGTAAGTTATCGTACACCATTAATTTGTTACTCAATCATGTTTATTTTTTCTTTTCTTAATGTACAGTTACTGTCATTTCTCTAAAATTAGTTGAAGTCTGCAACCTAAGCCAAGGCGGCATCATGGATCGTACATAGTTACTGAGTAAATTAGGGTCATTAATTCCCATAATGTAATGATGTACACAGGCAAATGCAATCTCACTTTTCTGTGATGTATTATATAAAAAAAATAAGATCGGGCAGGTGTTGCCATGGAAACACACAAATGTAAAAAAAAAAAACAATATTATTAAAATATCCTCTGAAAGACAATATTCTGAAAGCAACATTCGCCTAATCTCAGCACAATAAGCAAATATGAGATTAAAACTATATAGCAGAAATCTTATATTCCATCTGGCATGGAAGAGCCACAAGCATTTGCCAAGGGATTGTCAGGAGTTTGGATAAAATATTATAATATAACCTAATATACTGCAGACCCTTGGTGTGTCAGAAAGGGAAAAGTATGTTTTTTCTCCCAGACTTGTAATTTTTTTTTGCCTGATTTATACCCTGTTTCCCCACCCGACAAGCCTGGATCATTTTCTTTTGTGCTTCCTTAATTGCGTTCTACTTTTTGCAGGCTGACTATTCCCCAGCTTTTACTTCAGCGACAGCTGGGACAACCAGCCTTGCAAACCCAGCACAAAGCCTATTACTAGAACTCTTCCCCAGTTAATGAGGCCTGCATCCTGGGGAGGAAGCCCCTCCTAAAAGTGTGTCAAGCCTTTGTCACTAGCCCCTGCTCGTGGGGTAGACCCTGTGTCTAGTGACAGCTCGGCGTCTGAGTACTTAGTATCAGCGATCCACACATTACAAAGACCCTGAAAATTCAGAGAATTCTTTGTATTTCTCAGGATACTGTAGTGTGCTAAAATCAATATTTCATCTCTGGGTATTTTTAAATGCAATAGTTTGGTATATCAGTGCTGTGGAAGACAGTACACACACACTGACCATTCTTGTCTCATCCCAAAAAGTTTACAAGGTGAAATTTATAAACAGAGCAACCGTCATAGCACAGATTATTTTTTACAATATGGCAGATCTACCTACATCAGACCTAGGAACATGAAGCTACAGACTTGGAAGTGTGTACACACGGTGAGATCCTTGACTATGCGATTTCCCTTGAACTCCCCCAGAGCCCAGATAGCACAGATTGTACAGATTTTGACTATTTGTGCTTGAGATTTTGTCTATGTACGATCTGACTAAGTGCCAATTTTGACTATACTTTGTACTAGATTGTAGAGATGAGCGGGTTCGGTTTCTCTGAATCCGAACCCGCCAGAACTTCATGTTTTTTTTCACGGGTCCGAGTGACTCGGATCTTCCCGCCTTGCTCGGTTAACCCGAGCGCGCCCGAACGTCATCATGACGCTGTCGGATTCTCGCGAGGCTCGGATTCTATCGCGAGACTCGGATTCTATATAAGGAGCCGCGCGTCGCCGCCATTTTCACACGTGCATTGAGATTGATAGGGAGAGGACGTGGCTGGCGTCCTCTCCATTTAGATTATCAGAGACTGAGAAAGATTTACTGGAGCTGACTAGGAGGAGTACTGTTACTGTAGAAGTGTAGAGACTGAGTGGAGAGAGTTTACTAGTGAGGACAGTGCAGTTTACTTTATAATCCGTTCTCTGCCTGAAAAAAGCGATACACAGCACACAGTGACTCAGTCACATACCATATCTGTGTGCACTGCTCAGGCTCAGGCCAGTGTGCTGCATCATCTATTATCTATATATAATATTATATATATCTGTCTGACTGCTCAGCTCACACAGCTTATAATTGTGGGGGAGACTGGGGAGCACTACTGCAGTGCCAGTTATAGGTTATAGCAGGAGCCAGGAGTACATAATATATTATATAGTGAGTGACCACCAGACACACAGTGCAGTTTATTTAATATATCCGTTCTCTGCCTGAAAAAAGCGATACACACAGTGACTCAGTCAGTCACATACCATATCTGTGTGCACTGCTCAGGCTCAGGCCAGTGTGCTGCATCATCTATATATATTATATATCTGTCTGACTGCTCAGCTCACACAGCTTATAATTGTGGGGGAGACTGGGGAGCACTACTGCAGTGCCAGTTATAGGTTATAGCAGGAGCCAGGAGTACATAATATTATATTAAAATTAAACAGTGCACACTTTTGCTGCAGGAGTGCCACTGCCAGTGTGACTAGTGACCAGTGACCTGACCACCAGTATATATAATATTAGTAGTATACTATCTCTTTATCAACCAGTCTATATTAGCAGCAGACACAGTACAGTGCGGTAGTTCACGGCTGTGGCTACCTCTGTGTCGGCACTCGGCAGCCCGTCCATAATTGTATATACCACCTAACCGTGGTTTTTTTTTCTTTCTTTATACATACATACTAGTTACGAGTATACTATCTCTTTATCAACCAGTCTATATATTAGCAGCAGACACAGTACAGTGCGGTAGTTCACGGCTGTGGCTACCTCTGTGTCGGCACTCGGCAGCCCGTCCATAATTGTATATACCACCTAACCGTGGTTTTTTTTTCTTTCTTTATACATACATACTAGTTACGAGTATACTATCTCTTTATCAACCAGTCTATATATTAGCAGCAGACACAGTACAGTGCGGTAGTTCACGGCTGTGGCTACCTCTGTGTCGGCACTCGGCAGCCCGTCCATAATTGTATATACCACCTAACCGTGGTTTTTTTTTCTTTCTTTATACATACATACTAGTTACGAGTATACTATCTCTTTATCAACCAGTCTATATATTAGCAGCAGACACAGTACAGTGCGGTAGTTCACGGCTGTGGCTACCTCTGTGTCGGCACTCGGCAGCCCGTCCATAATTGTATATACCACCTAACCGTGGTTTTTTTTTCTTTCTTTATACATACATACTAGTTACGAGTATACTATCTCTTTATCAACCAGTCTATATATTAGCAGCAGACACAGTACAGTGCGGTAGTTCACGGCTGTGGCTACCTCTGTGTCGGCACTCGGCAGCCCGTCCATAATTGTATATACCACCTAACCGTGGTTTTTTTTTCTTTCTTTATACATACATACTAGTTACGAGTATACTATCTCTTTATCAACCAGTCTATATATTAGCAGCAGACACAGTACAGTGCGGTAGTTCACGGCTGTGGCTACCTCTGTGTCGGCACTCGGCAGCCCGTCCATAATTGTATACTAGTATCCAATCCATCCATCTCCATTGTTTACCTGAGGTGCCTTTTAGTTGTGCCTATTAAAATATGGAGAACAAAAATGTTGAGGTTCCAAAATTAGGGAAAGATCAAGATCCACTTCCACCTCGTGCTGAAGCTGCTGCCACTAGTCATGGCCGAGACGATGAAATGCCAGCAACGTCGTCTGCCAAGGCCGATGCCCAATGTCATAGTACAGAGCATGTCAAATCCAAAACACCAAATATCAGTAAAAAGCCTCTTTTTTTCTTTGCGTCATGTGCTGTTTGGGGAGGGTTTTTTGGAAGGGACATCCTGCGTGACACTGCAGTGCCACTCCTAGATGGGCCCGGTGTTTGTGTCGGCCACTAGGGTCGCTAATCTTACTCACACAGCTACCTCATTGCGCCTCTTTTTTTCTTTGCGTCATGTGCTGTTTGGGGAGGGTTTTTTGGAAGGGCCATCCTGCGTGACACTGCAGTGCCACTCCTAGATGGGCCCGGTGTTTGTGTCGGCCACTAGGGTCGCTAATCTTACTCACACAGCTACCTCATTGCGCCTCTTTTTTTCTTTGCGTCATGTGCTGTTTGGGGAGGGTTTTTTGGAAGGGCCATCCTGCGTGACACTGCAGTGCCACTCCTAGATGGGCCCGGTGTTTGTGTCGGCCACTAGGGTCGCTAATCTTACTCACACAGCTACCTCATTGCGCCTCTTTTTTTCTTTGCGTCATGTGCTGTTTGGGGAGGGTTTTTTGGAAGGGCCATCCTGCGTGACACTGCAGTGCCACTCCTAGATGGGCCCGGTGTTTGTGTCGGCCACTAGGGTCGCTAATCTTACTCACACAGCTACCTCATTGCGCCTCTTTTTTTCTTTGCGTCATGTGCTGTTTGGGGAGGGTTTTTTGGAAGGGACATCCTGCGTGACACTGCAGTGCCACTCCTAGATGGGCCCGGTGTTTGTGTCGGCCACTAGGGTCGCTTATCTTACTCACACAGCGACCTCGGTGCAAATTTTAGGACTAAAAATAATATTGTGAGGTGTGAGGTATTCAGAATAGACTGAAAATGAGTGTAAATTATGGTTTTTGAGGTTAATAATACTTTGGGATCAAAATGACCACCAAATTCTATGATTTAAGCTGTTTTTTAGTGTTTTTTGAAAAAAACACCCGAATCCAAAACACACCCGAATCCGACAAAAAAAATTCGGTGAGGTTTTGCCAAAACGCGTTCGAACCCAAAACACGGCCGCGGAACCGAACCCAAAACCAAAACACAAAACCCGAAAAATTTCAGGCGCTCATCTCTACTTGTACACTAGATAGTCAAGATTGACTTGCCTGCACAGTCTATCTAGCCTTACGATACCGACCCCATGGGAGCGCGCATAGGGATCGAATCTGTATCGCAAGCTGCCTAGCACCATGAGATATGCAATAACTTTTCATACTTATTTTGACTATATAGTCAAAATCTACCAGATTTATCTCACCGTGTGTACACACGGTGAGATCCTTGCTATGCCTGATTTTTACTTGCAATTTCCCTTGAACTCCCTGGAGCCCAGATAGCACAGATTTTGACTACCTTTTCTTGAGATATGGACTATGTGTGCTTACGATTTTGGCTTATGTGAGATTTTGGCTTATGTGAGATTTTGGCTTATGTGAGATGCCATTGACATGTGAGATGAACTAGATATTAGTACACCGATCTAGCAAGGATTGACTTACCTGCACAGTCTATCTTTTCTTGCGATGCCGACCTGGCGGGACCGCGCACCGGGATTGAATCGGGATCGCAAGGTGACTTTCACCTTGCGATCTGCACTAACTTTTCTTGCGATTTTGACTATATAGTCAAAATCGAAAGAAAATATCTCACATCCTTACTCTGAATATCTTGCAAGAATACAAATTTTTTTTTATGCCTTTTTGTCTGGCTCTGCATAATCCCCATATTCGATCTCAAGGCTAATTTTTTTTTACCTATCTACCTCTGATGCTAATTCAGTGGTGAACGCAGAAGTGGATGCGTCTCTTGGTGGTCACCCATCTGTGTCTTCAGCAGATGCCGCTACAAAGCTCTTCCCTGGTGCCTGGAAGTGCAAGGACTGGGAAGCCCACAGTCAGCGTCTGTACATGCTGTGTCTGTTGCACCATTGACACTAGCCCTATGGCAGGTGCATTTTCCCCAAGTATAGCCTCCTATGTTAGAGGCTGAGTGTCACAACTGAGGGCCTGAGCTGACGGGAGGCAGCCTCAGTTGTAGGGGCTGAGATGTACCGGAACCTGGGAGGTTGTATCAGACCCCTGGACATGTAAGTAACATGGATAATAACTGCCCGAAGGCGTGACCACGACAACTTGGATAAAAGTCAATGATGTTTATTTATGACAACTCTGCAACACAGCAGCAGTAAAAGAAAACGTAAAAGTCAGCAAAGAATAAATACAGTTCCTGGGTACTACAGGATGGCAGGAGCCACAGGGCACTGGTAGTGTGAGATAGTTCTTATGATCTTCTAGATGGAAAGTCCTTACCAGGCCCGACTGTAGCAATGGAGATAACCCAGGATTGTGCCAGCTGGTGTTCCAGGAAAAGCTGGGTTGCTGAAGAAAAAACAGCTGCTGTGGATACTGGCTGGAACCAGACTGTTGTTAGCACGGAAACAGATGAATCCACAATGGATTGGAGAGTCAGGCTACACCGCAGGTGGAATGCTGGTGCGGGTCTCTATGGTGGAAGTCTTGAGACAGGAGCTGGAACCTGGAAGACAATCACAGGAGAGAGACAAACAGGAACTAGGTTTGACAACCAAAGCACTGACGCCTTCCTTGCTCAGGCACAGTGTATTTATTCCTGCAGCAAGGAAGGGATTGGCTTGGCAATTATGCAGATTAAAAATACTCACAACAGATTGGAGGAAATGATCAGCTGACAGAATCCAAGATGGCTGCGCCCATGCAGACACTTGGAGGGAAGTTTGGTTTGTAATCCATGTGGTAATGAAAACAGTAATGGCGGCGCCGGCCACTGGAGACAGGAGACGCCAGGCTGACAAGTGCACATCCAACCACGCGGACACAGCGGAGGCCGCGGCTGACGTAATCGCCACTCTGACACTCTGCATGCAGAAGCTCAGGGACGGCGGCGGAGGCCGCGGGAGACGCCATGCCAGATGTAATAAGGCGTTACTGTGACAGCGTCTCAGAGAGACAGGAGAGGATGCAGGAATGTGAACATTAGGATAACAGATGGGATCCGGTCCTGGAGCGCTGAGCCAGCCTTAGGAGGCATCTGATGGGTAAGAAATGGCGTCCAGATACCCGGATCGTGACAGCACCCCCCCCTTTAGGAGTGGCCCCAGGACACTTCTTTGGCTTTTGAGGAAACTTGGAATGGAATCTCCGGACCAAGGCAGGAGCATGGACATCAGAAGCATTGGTCCATGAACGTTCCTCAGGACCATAACCCTTCCAGTCAATAAGATATTGTAGTTGACCGTAACGGTGACGTGAGTCCAGGATCTTGGCCACTTCATACTCAACGCCTCGTTGAGTTTGGACTTTCGGAGTTGGAGGAAGTGAGGAATGAAACCGATTCAAGATCAGCGGTTTCAACAGGGAAACATGGAATGTCCTTGGTATTTTTAAGAAGGGAGGCAACTGGAGTCTGTAAGCAACAGGATTGATGACTTGTTCAATCTTGAAAGGACCGATATAGCGAGGTGCAAACTTCATACTGGGAACTCTTAACCTCATATTCTTCGTGGATAACCATACCCGATCACCCACCTTGAGAGCAGGAACTGCTCGACGCTTCTTATCCGCAAACTTCTTGTACCTGAACGATGCCTTGAGCAGAGCTGATCGTACGCTCTTCCAGATATTGGCAAACTGATGCAAGGTGATATCCACTGCGGGAACAGAAGTTGCTGGAAGCGGTTGGAACTCAGGGACTTTAGGGTGGAATCCAAAGTTAGTGAAGAATGGTGTTGAAGCAGATGAAGAATGATACTGGTTGTTATGACAGAACTCGGCCCAGGGAAGTAATTGAACCCAGTCATCTTGAGAGGAGGACACATAGATGCGGAGGAAGGCCTCCAAGTCCTGATTCACCCTCTCGGTTTGACCATTGGTCTGAGGATGGTAAGCCGTGGAAAACTTTAGCTTGACTTGGAGGACTTGACATAAACTTCGCCAGAATTTGGCTGTGAATTGAACTCCTCGATCTGATATAATTTCTTCAGGAAGACCGTGGAGTCGGAAGATCTCTTGTATGAATACTTGAGCCAACTTGGAAGCTGACGGAAGACCGGTGAGAGGAATGAAGTGTGCCATCTTGGTGAACCGGTCAACTACCACCCAGATGGTATTGAACTTGTTGCACATGGGTAAGTCTGTAATGAAATCCATTGACAAGTGGGTCCATGGTCGACGGGGAACGGATAGTGGAACCAGTTGCCCCGCAGGCGACTGGCGGGATACTTTATGTTGGGCACACTTTGGGCAAGATGCAATAAACTCCAAGACGTCCTTTTTCAGAGTTGGCCACCAATAGGACCTAGAGATAAACTCCAGGGTTTTTTGGATACCTGTATGTCCGGCAAAACGGGAAGCATGGGCCCAATGCATGAGCTTCTTCCTTAGCATCGGCTTCACAAAACTTTTCCCTGACGGGGGCGTAGAGTCCATCCCTACCGTGGAGAATGCCAACGGATTTATAATAGGATGCTTGTCTAAAGACTCTGACTCATTTTCTTGCTCCCATGAGCGGGAAAGGGCATCGGCCTTGCGATTCTGAGAGCCCGGACAGAACTGGAGTTTAAAGTCGAACCTGGAAAAGAAAAGTGCCCATCTGGCCTGACGAGGGTTGAGACATTGTGCGCCCTTCAGGTATAAAAGGTTCTTGTGGTCTGTAAGTATGGTGATTGAATGAGAAGCTCCCTCCAACAGATACCTCCACTCTTCTAGAGCGAGCTTGATGGCTAGCAACTCCTGGTCGCCAATGGCATAGTTGCGCTCAGCTGGGGAGAACTTCCGGGAGAAGAAACTGCAAGGGTGTAAATGGCCATCTTTAGCCCTCTGAGATAACACCGCTCCTACTCCAACGGAGGAGGCATCCACCTCTAAGATGAAAGGAGAGTCGATGTCAGGCTGTTTCAGAACAGGCGCAGAGATGAACCTTTGTTTTAAAAGATGAAATGCTTGCATGGCTTCTTCAGACCACTTGGACGGGTTAGCACCCTTCTTAGTGAAAGCAGTAATAGGCGCCACAATGGTGGAAAAGTCTCGTATAAACTTTCGGTAATAGTTGGCGAACCCTAAGAACCTCTGGACCCCTTTGAGGGTTAAGGGTACCGGCCAATTTTGGATTGCTTGTAGTTTCTCAGGATCCATCTCTAGTCCGGAACCGGACACAATGTACCCTAGAAACGGAATGGACTTGACTTCAAAGACGCATTTTTCTAATTTGCAATAGAGATGATTGACACGGAGACGGGACAGAACCTCTTTAACCCAAAAACGATGTTCCTCTAAATCGTTGGCAAAAATGAGGATATCGTCTAGATAGACCACGACATGACGGTATAGAATGTCTCTGAAGATCTCATTGACAAAATGCTGGAAGACAGCTGGAGCATTGCTCAATCCGAAGGGCATGACGAGGTACTCATAATGTCCGTCACGGGTGTTAAAGGCGGTCTTCCACTCGTCACCCTCACGGATCCGGATGAGATTGTATGCACCTCGCAAGTCCAGCTTTGTAAAGATGGTAGCTCCGCTAACTCTGTCAAAGAGCTCAGTAATCAGGGGTAAAGGATAACGGTTCTTGATGGTAATGTCGTTCAAACCTCTGTAGTCGATGCACGGCCGCAGACCACCATCTTTCTTTTTTACAAAAAAGAAGCCTGCGCCGGCTGGAGAAGAAGAAGGTCGAATGAACCCCTTTGCTAGGTTCTCTTTAATATATTCCTCCATAGAATGCGTCTCAGGCAGAGACAACGGATAAGTTCGGCCTCGAGGTGGAACCTTCCCTGGAACGAGATCAATCGGACAGTCCCATTCTCTATGATGAGGAAGGATATCAGCAGAAGCTTTACTGAACACATCCGTGAAATCTTGATATGGAGGAGGTGGAACATCAGACGACCTGGGGGAGGAAGAACAGACAGGCAATACTTTAAACAAACATGTCTCAGCACAGGAGGAACCCCATGCCAGGATTTGCGTAGTCGTCCAATCAATTGTAGGATTGTGAAGACGGAGCCATGGAAGGCCCAGGACCACAGGATGTGTGGCTCTTGGAATCACTAAAAGTGAAATAAGTTCGGAATGAAGAACTCCCACTCTCAGACGAACTGGTAGAGTCCTTAGAGCAATAACTGTATCAAAAATTTTACTGCCATCCACGGCAGTTAAGGAAAAGGAGGAAGGAAGTCTCTCGGTGGGTAGGGACCACCGTTTAACATAGGCTTCGGTAATAAAGTTCCCAGCTGCTCCGGAATCCAGGAGGGCAATGACGTTCTGATAACGTTGAGCAACTTGAAGCGAGACTTGGAGATTACAATCTTGAGGAGATGGAGAGGAGATCATTACTCCTAGCCGGCCCTCTCCTTGGCGAGCTAGGATTTGGAGTTTTCCCGGACGTTTGGGACAGGCATTAATAGTGTGAGACGGAGCTGCACAATAGAGACAGAGAAACTCGGAGAGACGTCTTCGGCGCTCAGCAGGAGTTAAACGGGAACGGCCAAGTTGCATGGGCTCATCTTTAGATGGTGACAGTTGACGAGGAGGAGGAGCAGAAGATTTTGGAGCAGATGATCTTCCACGCTCAGTTGCTCTCTCTCTGAAACGTAAATCCACTTTCGTGCAGAGTGAGATTAGCTCATCTAACTTAGAAGGTAAGTCTCTGGTAGCTAACTCATCTTTAATACGCTCAGATAAGCCATGCCAGAATGCAGCATACAGGGCCTCGTCGTTCCATGCCAGTTCGGATGCCAGGATCTGGAACTGTATCAGATATTGTCCTACAGTACGTGACCCCTGGCGTAAACGGAGAATCTCGGATGAAGCTGAGGTTACCCGGCCTGGCTCGTCGAAGATGCGCCTGAATGTTGACACGAAGGCAGTGTAGGAAGATAGCAGGGTGTCGGACCTCTCCCATAACGGTGATGCCCAATCAAGGGCTGAGCCACTGAGAAGAGAAATAATGTAGGCAATTTTTGTACGGTCACTGGGAAAATTGCCAGGTTGTAGCTCAAACTGAATCTCACACTGGTTGAGAAATCCCCTGCAGAATCTTGGAGATCCGTCAAATTTTGCTGGCGTTGGAAGATGAAGACGTGGAGCAGAAATGGGTAAGGTGGGTGGGGTTATAGCTGGAGTCACTGTGGTTGACGCACCAGACGCGCCTGATCCACGGAGAGTTGTCTGAATCCCATCCAGCCGAGTAGAGAGATCCTGGAGACAGCGGATGATGTGGCCCTGTGCAGCCTCCTGATGTTCTAGTCGGGCTGCCAGTTCTTGCATCGGCCTGGCCGCTTGATCCTGGTCTCCGGCTGGATTCATTAGGTCAGTGCTTACTGTCACAACTGAGGGCCTGAGCTGACGGGAGGCAGCCTCAGTTGTAGGGGCTGAGATGTACCGGAACCTGGGAGGTTGTATCAGACCCCTGGACATGTAAGTAACATGGATAATAACTGCCCGAAGGCGTGACCACGACAACTTGGATAAAAGTCAATGATGTTTATTTATGACAACTCTGCAACACAGCAGCAGTAAAAGAAAACGTAAAAGTCAGCAAAGAATAAATACAGTTCCTGGGTACTACAGGATGGCAGGAGCCACAGGGCACTGGTAGTGTGAGATAGTTCTTATGATCTTCTAGATGGAAAGTCCTTACCAGGCCCGACTGTAGCAATGGAGATAACCCAGGGTTGTGCCAGCTGGTGTTCCAGGAAAAGCTGGGTTGCTGAAGATAAAACAGCTGCTGTGGATACTGGCTGGAACCAGACTGTTGTTAGCACGGAAACAGATGAATCCACAATGGATTGGAGAGTCAGGCTACACCGCAGGTGGAATGCTGGTGCGGGTCTCTATGGTGGAAGTCTTGAGACAGGAGCTGGAACCTGGAAGACAATCACAGGAGAGAGACAAACAGGAACTAGGTTTGACAACCAAAGCACTGACGCCTTCCTTGCTCAGGCACAGTGTATTTATACCTGCAGCAAGGAAGGGATTGGCTTGGCAATTATGCAGATTAAAAATACTGACAACAGATTGGAGGAAATGATCAGCTGACAGAATCCAAGATGGCTGCGCCCATGCAGACACTTGGAGGGAAGTTTGGTTTGTAATCCATGTGGTAATGAAAACAGTAATGGCGGCGCCGGCCACTGGAGACAGGAGACGCCAGGCTGACAAGTGCACATCCAACCACGCGGACACAGCGGAGGCCGCGGCTGACGTAATCGCCACTCTGACACTCTGCATGCAGAAGCTCAGGGACGGCGGCGGAGGCCGCGGGAGACGCCATGCCAGATGTAATAAGGCGTTACTGTGACAGCGTCTCAGAGAGACAGGAGAGGATGCAGGAATGTGAACATTAGGATAACAGATGGGATCCGGTCCTGGAGCGCTGAGCCAGCCTTAGGAGGCATCTGATGGGTAAGAAATGGCGTCCAGATACCCGGATCGTGACACTGAGCATCTGTGTATGGCACTACTGTCTCTGACATGCCATGACACTCCCATAACAAGCCCATGAGACAGGTCATCTTTGCGCGTGCACCAATCCACCTTTCTGTCATTGCCCAGGAAAGTCTTCTACCTTTTTAATACATTTCTCCATGTGTTTGTCTGAACTTACTGCTGCAACTCTCTACAGACACAGTTGGGACGCATAGCAAAACATTGGTCCGTTGATTCCGGCATTGGCAGTGTGTCCACCTTTGGATAAGCCTCCTTATGTGCTTTCATGTCATAGATGTCTGCAGTCCTGGACAACTCACTATCACCAGCATTGTATCATTTATTTTCCTATTACGTATAACCAGTTGTTTCTGTAGGTATTTAACACAAGTGGTGACTATTCAGTCACCATGAAAGGTTAAGAGTCTATTTATTACTGGTTGCATTGGGTAAAACTAGTATCATTCCGTATCGCCCCCTATTGGGCCTGATTCATGTTTGTAAGTCAAGCAAAAAAGCAAGCAACTGGGCAAACCCATGTTGCACAGCTGGTGGGACAGATGTAACTTGTGCAGAGAGATTTAGATTTGGGTGGGTTATATTTTTTCTGTGCTGGGTAAATAGTAAATACTGGCTGCTTTTGCGTGTAGCCCATAAATGTGAGCTTATTTTATAATTCTTTATTTTTTGTGGTCAGACAAAATAGAAACATTATACAAAAAGGAGAAACAGATGGGCAGACAGCTTTATTTTTATACTACAATTTAGATTTCAGTTTGGACACACCCCATCCAAATCTAACTCTCTCTGCACGTTATATCTGCCCCCCCCCCCCACCCGCAACAGTAAGAGCCGTATTAAGGGAGGGGGGGGCCAGGGGGTAAGTACCCCGGTTCCCCCTCCCTGACACCCCCCCCCCTCCCCCCGTCATCCACAACAGATCGGACCTTAATTGCTGGTCCGTTCTGCAGCGCTATAGCCGGCAGTCCCTGACTCTCTGACAGCCGTCATAGAGACAGCGCCACAGAGCAGTGCCAGAATGCCAGCGGCTGTCCAATGGGATGCGAGTGACAGCGCTGCTGGGTATGTTAGGCGGCGTGGCTTGCTGTACCTGTGTGTGAGAGCCGACTGCTGGAATGAGAGAGGTGGGAGGAGAAGACTGGCGGTGGGGGGAGCGGCGGACGGTGGAATGGCAGAGAGGTTCACGGCTGCTAGAGAGGATAAAGAGGGGAAGCCTTCCCAGTAAGGGGTGACAGCGGTCTCAGACAGCCCCTGAGACTCATGTGAGGGTGCTAATGGGGGAGTGGCTTCCCCTGGTCACATGGTGCTGCAGGTACATTGAGTATGGTGACCTATGGATTACTTGCTCTATATGCAGTGGGTGCAGGTGAGGAGTCATGTGTTTCCTGGGCTGACCCATCCATTCCCTGTGTTTCTGCTGCTGCATGCCCAGTGATACCTCTGGCATTTGTGGGCAGACATGTCAGCATTGGTGTAAATTGCTGTACACCACTGTCCCCTGGTGTTCTGTGTGTCATTCATCATGGGTCACCCATTCCCCAGCTAGGAAAGTGCCTGGTCCCGGCAGTGCAGGCTAGGCTAGTAAGTGAGCAGGAGTACTTCTGTGTTATAATGGTTTACTTTTCATCTATCTATCATACTTCCCTACCCTCCCGCATTCAGTGAGAGGCTCACGTTTTTTAATTGAGCCTTCCCCTGCCCCGCAATTCTTCTGTGTCTTCCCAGTTTTTTTTAAAAGTCCTCTGTGTTAATGTGAACTGCGCAGGCACAAGTCCGAAAGTGCCGGGGACGGGCAATGTCCTGACGCATGGGGTTGTGTTATTTAAATATTGGCCACTGCGGATATTTAATATTTACAATGCTATAATTTTTACATTTGATTTTAGGGCCCCCCTGTCTTAAGTGCTCAGGTCCCCCCATTGCCTTAATCCAGCTCTGCCAGCAGTGCACAAGGTTTTTGCCAGTTAGTTGCTTTTTTGCTTTACTTACAAACATGAATTAGGCCCTTTGTAATAAGGAATGATTTTTCAGGGCTATTCATCAATATTCTGTTACCTGGACAGGTTTTTTCAGCAAATTCCAAAAACGTACTTTCACTGCTGATCACAGCAGTGAAAGTACTATCGAGGAAGTGTTCCTGAGTACAGGTGCTGTACCTGAGTATGTACAGAAAAGAGCCAAGCAGAAATGGAGGGATCTGATAATCTGAATGGATCCTATTTGCACTGTGTTAGCTCTTTCACTGGAAAAGATACTGTTGTTAGCTATTGGATACAAGTTTTGAAAACTTTGGGTTTTCGTAGCTTGATACAACGTCCACATACATGGTAATGTGTCGGTTTGACAAGGACACATTTGCAATATCTCCTGCAATAAACATGATAAATAGGAAGAAAACATAAATTATGCAGTAACTGCTGTTTACTAATGATTAAAGGTGTTCAAAAGCTTGATAAATAGCTTGTTTAAAAATGAACACAGCACCTTTGAGTTTTTACTGTTCCTTGTTGCCAATGACTTGACAAAAGGCATCAGAGAGCTAGTGAGGGTGATTTTTCACAAAGTGTGAGGTTCTGTGGTTATAACCCTGTTAGTGGGGAAACGTTTGATAATAGCTCATTTTTAAGTGTGTAGATGAGGTGCTGTAAAGGAGAGAAAGCATCACTGAAGTGCAGTGAATGTTATACGACACAGTTTAGGAGGTTGTGTCAATTCGTCCTTGTGCTTGTATCGAGCCTACCTAGTTGGGGTGGGGATTGCATGTAATATATGTGCTGGCAGTGTATCCAGGATCAGCAGTCCTGCTGTATATCACAGCTGGGTGGGTTGCCATAGCGGTGGGGGTAGAGCCGGCAGTGGGGGTGGAGGCAGAGGCAGCGCTGGGAGATGAGCTGATCTCCGCTCCGCCTCTTCCTATCTTAGAACGGATCCCGGGTCGCATCGACCTGGGAACCCGTTTACACTGCCACTGACCCGGTATTCAACCCGGGTATAACACTGTTTTATTTCCGAGTTGAATTACTGGGTCAGGTGACCCGGGAATTCCACCATGGAGCTTTCACACTGCACGCCAACCCGTGTCGATCTTGCAATATACCGGGTCTATATCGGGTTATTTGTGTGGTGTGAAAGGGGTATTATAGTAATGTGTGGAAAACTCCAACATGTCTCCAAACAGTACCATAGTTATAAAGGGGACTTTTAAGTGTTTTATTAGTTTTTTAATATTCTTTGTGATAAAACCTTTGGGTTACAGGCATATTCAAACACAATAACATTAAATGTATTTAAATTGCACATTTGAAGATTATAGGGGGTTATTCAGAGTTGTTAGCAAACCAAAAAGTTAGCAATTGCACAAAACCATGTTGCACTGCAGGTGGGGAAGATGTAACATGTGCAGAGATATTTAGATTTTGATGGCTTATATTGTGTCTTTGCATGGTAAATACTGGCTGCTTAATTTCTATACTGTCATTTAGATTTCAGTTTGAATACACCCCACCCAAATCTAAATCTCTCTGCACATGTTACATTGGCTCCACCTACAGTGCAATATGATTTTGCCCAATTACTAACTTTTTTTGTTTGCTAACAACTCTGAATAACCCCCATAGTCTGCATTTATGACAGTAAACTATTTTCAGTGTGACTTCATTGTTGGGCCCTTCCATGAAAATGAGTAAACATGTTCCATATGTGACACTAAAATAAATCTGTAGCTGTGTATCTATTGAGTTTTCAACATAGGCTGACAAAGTAAGTTACAGATCTTTCTCAATGATAAAACAAAACTGGGTAGTAACAGTCATAGAGGTAGGAAGGCCCTGCTCGCAAGCTTACAATCTACAGGAAAATACAGCATTGATACACAATGAGTGTTGCTATCTATTGCATATTTGTTCACCAGATTGCAAAGGTTTTTGGTGGACTGTATGATATGGTCACACAGCAATGATGAACAGGGGACAGGAGGAAGGGAAAGTGAAGAAGGAGAGAAAATGTGAGTATATGTTTGGACTGTACAGTGGGGATGTATTGGATAGGAAAGTTTATGATGGTTATGTGAGCAGTTCCGGAATTGTCCCTGTCATGTATTTTTAAAAAGTTCCCTTATTTATAAATAATTGGTGGTCTGTTATGTCTGTATAAATAATTGGTGGTCTGATATGTCTATATAAATAATTGGTGGCCTGTTATGTCTATATAAATAATTGGTGGTCTGTTATGTCTATATAAATAATTGGTGGCCTGTTGAGCCAAGTGACACTAATAGTGAAAATATTTTTTGGAAAACAGGACCAGGAAAACAGGCAACCATTCCTTTGCCAACTTTTACTGCTGTTTGTATTGTATGCAGTGTGCAACAAAAAAAAGTTAAAACAAATATTGAATTCTTGTCTCAGAAAACTAAATTGGCTTTTGCAATCTTCAAATACTGTAAATGTTTCTTTATTTTTAGAAATACTGTAATTATATCACATGGTATGTTATTTAAATATAGTTAGAATAGTTTCATTGTTGTTTCCCCCAAGTGAAAAGTTTGTATAAACTCTTGTGACTTACAGACGACCCTGTGAGCCTGTTGTGTCTCGTAACAATTGGTGGTCTTTCAGGCTCTGTCTCTTTTTTGTGGGAACTCTCGTGAGCTGAGACTGTGTATGATCTGCAGTGGCTTTCAGCATCTGTGAGAAACAGAGAAAGGCCACCTGCCTTAGGGAGCCTATCAGTTCAAGGGAATTAGGGCAGAGAAGGACTCAACACAGAGGCAATAAGACATTTGGAGAGAAGTCAGAAGTCTTAATTAAGAATCCTCCCCCCACCCTTCCTTACTGAGCAGATGTGTGGAAGTACAAACACAGTTTTGTTGTCGGAGAATCCCGGAAGATACTACATAAGTTATAAGTAAACAAACTCTACCCTATCTAGAAGAGGCTACAGATGTCCTTTCCATTCTTTCTTCTGTGTGTACAAAATCATACCTCTTTAATATGTACTGTATATACCCCTGTCCCAGTGTGTTGTGTATCGATCATGGATAATCTCCACTGTCGACCAAATGTAATGGTATTTTATTGATCATTCATATCTTTTGTGATTGATTTCATGGTGATAATTGTTGCAATGTCCTTTCAAGCCACGTATTTATATCAAAATACAAAAGCTATTCTCAGGTTACAGTTTTATCCAAGGCAGATACAGTACAATGACAGTAGTGCTGTATCCCAGGACACCACATTAAACTTCTCAGTCTGATGGCATACATATACTGTATGACTGAAAAACACAGAAGAATGCCAGACACATAGAGCAGTGCATATAGTACATATTGGCATGACCAAGGCTGTATAAAATGCTTGTGGTTCTAAGGGGGTAGATTTACTTACTAAAACAAACAAGTGGTGGTATCGCCTATAGCAACCAATCAGATTGTACTTATTATTCATCTAGCACAATGGTTTCCAAACTCGGTCCTCAAGGACCCCCAACAGATCACATTTTCCAGGTCACCTCACAGAATCTCCAGTGAAATAATGAGCTCCACCTGTGGATCTTTTAAAATGTGTCAGTGAGTAAGGAATACACCTGTGTACCTGCTAGGTGACCTGGAAAATTGTTGAATTGTTGGGGGTCCTCGAGGACCAAGTTTGGGAACCACTGATCTAGCACCTTCTACAAGATAATAGCTAGATTCTAATTGGTTGCTATGGGCAACAGCACCGTTTGCCTCTTTTAGAATCTTTAATAAAACTACCCTTATGTATTACTTTATATGTGCTTGAAATGTTGCAAGATATGACTAAATTATAGATTTAGTCATTATGCACCTAAATTTCTGCCTAAGCACACAAGTTAATGAAAAAAATGTTTGCAGAGGTGCAAAAGTTTTTACCAGCCAACAGGAGGTTCCTTGCAGAGTACACAGGAGGTACATCGGTGCCCATAGCTTTGCAGTGCACATGCAAGAACAAGTTTGCAATTTGCAAAGCTAGATTATTTTTTTTTACTTAAGTGGGTTGCATTTTCAGTGTATTGATTGCTCTAAGATACATGAGATACTGTATAATCCACAAAAAGACCTAATTTTTCACAGAGTTGGTCGAGATTGGATTTTATGCCATTCTTTTTGTACTTTTGAGTTCACTTGCCCTAATATAAAACTATGCATTATACTCAAAAACCTGCCAAATCTAATAAAAGCTGACCAGACATCCCCTCGCTTTCATGATTGAAGTCATAACTCCAAGTAGGGTTTTAGAATGAAAATGTTAAACGTTTTATGTATTGAAAGGGAAAGTTCTAAAGCAGCAGGAAATTAGACTGTGTTGAGATGTTAATAAATTGTTATAGCAAATATCTTTTACTTCTCCTGGATGATACATATAGACTTATCACAGTCTGATGTCAGCAAATTTTACAAGTTAGTTGTTATAATTTAAAATATCTCAAAACCTTAATTAATATATAGTGTTGTCTCTTTGTATTAATAAAGGATTAGAGTGCAAGTTGACACTGTTATTGGAAATGTCAGTTCAGGTCCCTGAGCAGAGAGGATTCTGGGTTTTTGGTAATTTGAGATTTACATTTACCAAGGAGATAATTCCAACTATATGAGCATCACAGCAACAATTTAACGGGAAAATGGTTGTACGTGTGATGTTTAATACAAAGTCTTTGATGAGTATTTGGCTGAAACAAAGCACTTTGCAGATGGTGAAGATCCCGCATGACAAGCTGTGGTTATACCTGCCTAGCCAAGATAACGCTATCTATACAGCAGGGAGGAGCTAGCTTTGTTTTTTGCCTTGTTTTGATTTTTTTTTCTTTAACAGCATTCATTCTCAAAGCACAGAAGAGTCAACAAATTTAATAAGCAGAATCCATTTCAGCCCTGCGGCCTTCCATGGCAACAGGACATGATGAGTGAAAAGGAGGAGGGGGAGGGACTCTGTCTCCATTGCTTTACCATCATTATCTGCAAAGCCATCTGCTGGGGAGAAGGACAATTCCACGCTCATTTGAATGAGAGCAAGCCTTGAAATATTTTTTTATAGCTGCCTCCATACTATATAGGCATATATGGCTAACATACCATTGACAGCCTCTCACTGCTGCAAAACAAGGTTTTCGTAGTGCTTCAAATAAAGTGATTGTGCTTATGTCACAGTACAAAACAGTAACAGTATACCATGCAAGACCACTGTTTGTGTATTGTATAAGTCCCATACATCACTCCACTCTGACAGTACTTACCTACTCCCTGATCTGCTCCCGGAGATCAGGGAGGATCAGGTGAACCAGGTGCAATTCCCAGCACTGATTCCACAGTCAGGATTCTAATGAAAATTCCACAAAGGGGGGCATGTAGGTCACTGTGGGTTACCATCTTTATACCATAAGTATATTATCTGCATTTGTCGAATTTAGACAGTGGTCAATTTCATTGGCTAAACTTTATAAGGGTCCCAATAGGTCTGCTGGGTGGGTGGGGGTGGGCATAAAATATTGGAATACAGGCTACAATTTATAAACTGGTGGTGCCTAAATACATTTTAGCTGGGGCCACGCATGGATTTGTTTTGTAACACAATGCCAGTGTGCCATTGTTTTGGGATCCAACAAATCATAGTAACATTGTTCTGTACCCCCCCCTCCCCCAAGTGTCAGCGTACCATTGTACTAGAATCTCAAGATTCAATATGTCATTGCTCTAAAACACCAATTCTGTAGCCCAAGTGTCAGTATGTCACTGCTATGGACCCCAAGTGCCAGTGTGTGATTTTTTTGTGACCCTATGTCAGCATGCCATTATTCCAGAAGCAGTGTCTGCATGTTATCATTTAGAACCCCAAGTGTCAGACTGCCATTGTTCTAGTACCCAAGTGTCAATGTGCCATTGTTCTGGAAGCCCATATGTAAGTATGACATTTTTGTGTGATCCTAGCTGCCAGCATGCCATCGTTTTCTGAACTCAAAATTTCAGTGTACCATTCAGTGTCATTATACCATTTTACTGTGTCCTCAAATGTTAATATGCTATTGTTTTGTGACCCTAGTTATTAGCACGCTCTTATTATTTTACCTTAAGTATTAGGACATGAATCTGAGTCATATGCAATGCTGATGTTCATGGAATTGAGCAAATGTCTGCACAAAAAAAACCCACAAAAACTCTTATGGTGCATGCGTTACAGGAATCCAGACTATGGGCCCAATTCAGAGTTGATCGCAGCAGCAAATTTGTTAGCAGTTGGGCAAAACCATGTGCACTGCAGGGGGGGGGGGGCAGATATAACATGTGCAGAGAGAGTTAGTGGGGTGGGGTGTGTTCAAACTGAAATCTAAATTGCAGTGTAAAAATAAAGCAGCCAGTATTTACCTTGCACAGAAATAAAATAACCCACCCAAATCTAACTCTCTCTGCACATGTTATATCTGCCTCCCCTGCAGTGCACATGGGGGGTCATTCAGACCTGATCGCATGCTGCCATTTTTCGCAGCGGTGCTATCAGGTCTGAAGTGCGCCTGCGCATGGGTCGCAATGCGCAGGCGCATTGCTCCCTGGCGATGGCCGTCGCCAGAGAGCGACGGCTCTAATGAAGATTGCACTGGCGATCACTAGAAGCTTGACAGGAAGAGGCCATCCGTGGGCGTCAACTGACCGTTTTCAGGGAGTGTCCATGCAAACGCAGGCGTGCTCGCCCATTTCCAGGGAAGGATCCTGACATCAGCTCCGTCCTGGTTCATCGCAGCGGGTGATTAAGTCCTGAGCTGTGCAGAGACTGAACAAACTTTTGTTTGTGTAGCTCTCTGCACAAGCGTTTGCAGCCCTGCACAGTGAACCCCCGTCCACTGTGGGCGGCGATTACCTGGTCTCAGCAGTGCAAAAAATAGCCTGCACGCGACTAGGTCTGAATTAGGCCCATGGATTTGCCCACTGCTAACAAATATGCTGCTGCGATCAACTTTAAATTACCCCCTATAGATCTACACTAAAAAGGTCTACAGTCAAAAGGTCTACCACTAATGGATGACATGCATTAGGTTGACAGAGTCAAAAGATTGACATGTAATAGGAAGACAGTTCGAAAGGTCGACCAGGTGAAAAGGTCGACAGGATCAAAATGTTGACATGACAGTAGTCGACACACATATGGTAGACACAAGTTGTTGGTTTTTTTGCAACTTTTTCATACTTTCCCAACCACGTGGACTACGATTGGGAATAGTAACTTGTGCCGAGCACAGTGATGCACCTTGCCCGAAGTATGGTGTGCGAAGCAAGCCATGTGAGTGGAGGTAGTACACTAATGGAGCTTGTTTGTGGCAGAAAAGTGACAACTCCCCCCCCCAAAAAAAAACCAAAAAGTTGTGTCTAGCTTTTTTGTGTCGTCAATTTACATATCAACCTTTTGACCATGTCGACCTTTTCACCCTGTCGACGTTTCATGCTGTCTACCTATTCTATGTCGACCTTTTGACCATGTCGACCTTTTCACCCTGTCGACCTAATGCATGTCTACCATTGTAGTAGACCTATTGACTGTAGAACTTTTTGGCGTAGATCTAGTAATCCACAACCGTGTTACACAGTTGTGATTGAGATGCATGGTTTTAGAAATGTTTTGGAAATGTGTTGTGCAATCCTGGGTGGTAACTGGCAGGTGGCTATTCAGACACAGAGAGATGGTCCATCTTATGGGCATGTCATTGGAGTATTTCAAGTGTTATGCTGAAGTGTTGCATACACAGGTCCGTAATCACTCACATTCTAAACCATACTCAAATGGAGAACTTGTACCTATCATAGGGGCTGGGGCAAGTTTCAATGGTGTGACGGCGGGGGTATCTATGGACACACCAAGCATTATAATGGTGCCTGGAGGTGCTCATAGTGGGTATCTCAGGCCTTTCACAGTCAGATGGGTATGGTATGATATGTTGGTAGTCATAGGGGGAGAGTCAAATGTTTGAAAAGTCGGTTGGGAGTCTGTTTTTTCCTGTCTATTAGATAGGAAAAAACAGACTCCCAACTGACTTTTCAAGCATTTGAATCTCCCCCATAATGTCAGCATTCCTCATATAGACACTGAAGAAATGTTATAACTTCAACATTGTCCCTGATAGCCAATGGTGACTTTCCTGCTGCAGCTTCTTGTTCCCGGCGGTCATGTGACCATCACTTCTGGGTCAGACCTTCAACCCTTCAGTGTTCACATTGTGGTGTTGACATTATAAATATCAAGATTGTAAATGATGACCTAATGGCTCAGTCAGACACATACTTGTACACCATGGCAAGGGCTGATAATAGCATTAGAATATACTTGCAGACAGACCAGGGCTGCCATCAGAAATTCTGGGGCCCGGGACTCGCAAAATAGGCAGGCCCCCCTCCCCCCCAAAATAAATAAATTAATTAATTAATTAAGAAAGGAAAAAAAAAAAATATATATATATATATATATATATATACCATACAATATATATATATATATATATATATATATACACACACAAAAAAATTCTCTCTCCCACTCACTCTCCCTTAACTTACCTATCACAGGCTGGCCGAAGATGTAGCAGCCTGGTCCCGTGTAGCTCCACCCCCTCCGTTTCGTGTAGCTCTGCTCCCTTCTCATGACCGAGATCTGGCACTGTCACAGGAGAGGGGAGAGTAGCTGCAAACTTCTATTGAAAAGTCTGTACCAAAAAGGCTGCCGCCTCAGAGGAGACCGATATTAAAGATACTAGAGGATAATAACTGTCTCCACTGAGGCGGCAGCCATTTTTGGAGGGATGTTTACAATAGAAGCTTTCAGCGTCCTCTCCCCCTCCTTTGACAGCCAGAACACGGTAATGAAAAGTGGGCGGAGCATCGCGGCAGCGGATGGCGGCATGAGCGGCCCGGGCCCTCTCCTCTCTGTCAGAGAGGCCGGGCCTGGGAGATCTGTGCCTACAGCCCCACTCTGATGGCGGGCCTGGACAGGACAATCACAAAAGATGCTAAGTGGTCGCGGTAGCATGTGACTCATAACTAGCACCTTGTATGCCATTGCACTGTGTGCTTAATTCATGATTGCATGGAGTAGCTAACGCCTCCTGCATGCATTTGCTAGATCAGATTGCTGCGTCATTAGTTGCAATGCATTGGTTGCAATTGGTTGCAGTGTTTTTAGGCACCGGTCAGCCTGTGCAAGCTGAAACTTATTCAGGCTGGTCATCGGATCCGGACAGCCTAAGTGCTGCCAACTTGTATTGTTCTGTGACCCATGTGCCAGTTTGGTTTAGTGTTAGTAAGTCATTGCGAGATCCCCAAATATCAATATACCATTGTTCTTCAAATACAAACGTGGTGTGCAATTGCTCTGGGATCCCAATTGTCAGTGTTCCATTGGTCTCTGATCATAAGTGTCAGAGTGCCTTTGTTCTGGAACCAAAATGTCAATTTGCCATTGTTTTGTAATCTCAAGTGTCAGTGTGCCATTGTTCTTGATCCCAGCTGTTGGTGTACCATTTTTCTGTGATTCCATATGCCAGTGTGCTATTTGTATGTAATCTCACGTGTCTGCTTACCACTAGGAACCCCAAGTGTCAGAGTGCCATTTTTCTGTGATTATAAATGCCATTATGCCGATGCTCTGTGCCCTGTAATGTCAGCGTGCCTTTATTCTATGGCACTAATTGTCCATTGTTTGGGATCTCAAAGGTAAAATGTAATAGCTTTGCGAGAAGCAGGCTGTACTGGACTGTGTGTATCTGCCCAGATTTGTAAAGCGGCAATCATTTACACTGCAAAACAAGGTTGGTTTATCTGTGTAAATGATTGCCGATTTAAAAATCCAGGCACTCGCATGCAGTCTTGCACATTTTACTAGAGATGAGCGGGTTCGGTTCCTCTGAATCCGAACCCGCCCGAACTTCAGGTTTTTTACACGGGTCCAAGCAGGCTCGGATCTTCCCGCCTTGCTCGGCTAACCCGAGCGCGCCCGAACGTCATCATCACGCTGTCGGATTCTCGCGAGGCTCGGATTCTATCGCGAGACTCGGATTCTATATAAGGAGCCGCGCGTCGCCGCCATTTTCACACGTGCATTGAGAGTCATAGGGAGAGGACGTGGCTGGCGTCCTCTCCGTTTAGAGAAGAGAGAGACACAGTATTTTGGGGAGCATTATTAGGAGGAGTACTACTATACTGTATACTACTATACTACTTGCTGAAGTGATATTTATACTAGATTAGATAATAGATAGTGTGACTGTAAGTGTATTATCTGACTTGTGGGGGAGACACTGACAGTGGGGAGCAGTTAGAGTCTGAGAGCAGGACTCAGGAGTACATATAACGTACAGTGCACACTTTTGCTGCCAGAGTCAGTGCCACACTGCCATTGTTGTGACCACACTGACCACCAGTATAATAATATATTTTGTGATTGTCTGCTTAGGCCTCGGAGTACTAGTTGCAAGTTGCAACGTGACCTGAAGTGACCACCAGTTTAATAATCAATCACCACCAGATTAATATATATATATATATATAATTGTATATAATATATATATATATATAATATTGTATACCACCTACCCGTGGTTTTTTTTTTTTTCATTCTTCTTTATACATACTACTATAGTAGCTTACTGTAGCAGTCTGCGGTGCTGTGCTGACCTGACAGTGTCCAGCAGGTCCGTCATCAGTCATTACATAATAAATATATATAGTACCTGTCCGGCTGCAGTACTAGTGATATTATATTGATTTCATCTCATTATCAATAATTTATCATCCAGTCTAGACTCTATATTAGCAGCAGACACAGTACGTTAGTCCACGGCTGTAGCTACCTCTGTGTCGGCACTCGGCAGTCCATCCATAATTGTATACCACCTACCCGTGTTTTTTTTTTTCCTTTCTTCTTTGTACATACTACTATAGAGTATAGTAGCTTACTGTAGCAGTCTGCGGTGCTGCTGAGCTGACAGTGTCCAGCAGGTCCGTCATCAGTCATCATTACCTAATAAATATATTATCTACCTGTCCGGCTGCAGTACTAGTGATATTATATATACATACATATATATATTGATTTCATCTCATTATCAATCATCCAGTCTATATTAGCAGCAGACACAGTACGTTAGTCCACGGCTGTAGCTACCTCTGTGTCGGCACTCGGCAGTCCATCCATAATTGTATACCACCTACCCGTGGTTTTTTTTTTCTTTCTTCTTTGTACGTACTACTATAGTATAGTAGCTTACTGTAGCAGTCTGCGGTGCTGCTGAGCTGACAGTGTCCAGCAGGTCCGTCATCAGTCATCATTACCTAATAAATATATTATCTACCTGTCCGGCTGCAGTACTAGTGATATTATATATACATACATATATATATATATTGATTTCATCTCATTATCAATCATCCAGTCTATATTAGCAGCAGACACAGTACGTTAGTCCACGGCTGTAGCTACCTCTGTGTCGGCACTCGGCAGTCCATCCATAATTGTATACCACCTACCCGTGGTTTTTTTTTTTTCTTTCTTCTTTGTACATACTACTATAGTATAGTAGCTTACTGTAGCAGTCTGCGGTGCTGCTGAGCTGACAGTGTCCAGCAGGTCCGTCATCAGTCATCATTACCTAATAAATATATTATCTACCTGTCCGGCTGCAGTACTAGTGATATTATATATACATACATATATATATATTGATTTCATCTCATTATCATCCAGTCTATATTAGCAGCAGACACAGTACGGTAGTCCACGGCTGTAGCTACCTCTGTGTCGGCACTCAGCAGTCCATCCATAATTGTATACCACCTACCCGTGTTTTTTTTTTCTTTCTTCTTTGTACATACTACTATAGAGTATAGTAGCTTACTGTAGCAGTCTGCGGTGCTGCTGAGCTGACAGTGTCCAGCAGGTCCGTCATCAGTCATCATTACCTAATAAATATATTATCTACCTGTCCGGCTGCAGTACTAGTGATATTATATATACATACATATATATATATTGATTTCATCTCATTATCAATAATCCAGTCTATATTAGCAGCAGACACAGTACGTTAGTCCACGGCTGTAGCTACCTCTGTGTCGGCACTCCATCCATAATTGTATACCACCTACCCGTGGTTTTTTTTTTTCTTTCTTCTTTGTACATACTACTATAGTATAGTAGCTTACTGTAGCAGTCTGCGGTGCTGCTGAGCTGACAGTGTCCAGCAGGTCCGTCATCAGTCATCATTACCTAATAAATATATTATCTACCTGTCCGGCTGCAGTACTAGTGATATTATATATACATACATATATATATATTGATTTCATCTCATTATCATCCAGTCTATATTAGCAGCAGACACAGTACGGTAGTCCACGGCTGTAGCTACCTCTGTGTCGGCACTCAGCAGTCCATCCATAATTGTATACCACCTACCCGTGGTTTTTTTTTTTTCTTTCTTCTTTGTACATACTACTATAGAGTATAGTAGCTTACTGTAGCAGTCTGCGGTGCTGCTGAGCTGACAGTGTCCAGCAGGTCCGTCATCAGTCATCATTACCTAATAAATATATTATCTACCTGTCCGGCTGCAGTACTAGTGATATTATATATACATACATATATATATTGATTTCATCTCATTATCAATCATCCAGTCTATATTAGCAGCAGACACAGTACGTTAGTCCACGGCTGTAGCTACCTCTGTGTCGGCACTCGGCAGTCCATCCATAATTGTATACCACCTACCCGTGTTTTTTTTTTTCCTTTCTTCTTTGTACATACTACTATAGAGTATAGTAGCTTACTGTAGCAGTCTGCGGTGCTGCTGAGCTGACAGTGTCCAGCAGGTCCGTCATCAGTCATCATTACCTAATAAATATATTATCTACCTGTCCGGCTGCAGTACTAGTGATATTATATATACATACATATATATATTGATTTCATCTCATTATCAATCATCCAGTCTATATTAGCAGCAGACACAGTACGTTAGTCCACGGCTGTAGCTACCTCTGTGTCGGCACTCGGCAGTCCATCCATAATTGTATACCACCTACCCGTGGTTTTTTTTTTCTTTCTTCTTTGTACGTACTACTATAGTATAGTAGCTTACTGTAGCAGTCTGCGGTGCTGCTGAGCTGACAGTGTCCAGCAGGTCCGTCATCAGTCATCATTACCTAATAAATATATTATCTACCTGTCCGGCTGCAGTACTAGTGATATTATATATACATACATATATATATATATTGATTTCATCTCATTATCAATCATCCAGTCTATATTAGCAGCAGACACAGTACGTTAGTCCACGGCTGTAGCTACCTCTGTGTCGGCACTCGGCAGTCCATCCATAATTGTATACCACCTACCCGTGGTTTTTTTTTTTTCTTTCTTCTTTGTACATACTACTATAGTATAGTAGCTTACTGTAGCAGTCTGCGGTGCTGCTGAGCTGACAGTGTCCAGCAGGTCCGTCATCAGTCATCATTACCTAATAAATATATTATCTACCTGTCCGGCTGCAGTACTAGTGATATTATATATACATACATATATATATATTGATTTCATCTCATTATCATCCAGTCTATATTAGCAGCAGACACAGTACGGTAGTCCACGGCTGTAGCTACCTCTGTGTCGGCACTCAGCAGTCCATCCATAATTGTATACCACCTACCCGTGTTTTTTTTTTCTTTCTTCTTTGTACATACTACTATAGAGTATAGTAGCTTACTGTAGCAGTCTGCGGTGCTGCTGAGCTGACAGTGTCCAGCAGGTCCGTCATCAGTCATCATTACCTAATAAATATATTATCTACCTGTCCGGCTGCAGTACTAGTGATATTATATATACATACATATATATATATTGATTTCATCTCATTATCAATAATCCAGTCTATATTAGCAGCAGACACAGTACGTTAGTCCACGGCTGTAGCTACCTCTGTGTCGGCACTCCATCCATAATTGTATACCACCTACCCGTGGTTTTTTTTTTTCTTTCTTCTTTGTACATACTACTATAGTATAGTAGCTTACTGTAGCAGTCTGCGGTGCTGCTGAGCTGACAGTGTCCAGCAGGTCCGTCATCAGTCATCATTACCTAATAAATATATTATCTACCTGTCCGGCTGCAGTACTTGTGATATTATATATACATACATATATATATATTGATTTCATCTCATTATCAATCATCCAGTCTATATTAGCAGCAGACACAGTACGTTAGTCCACGGCTGTAGCTACCTCTGTGTCGGCACTCGGCAGTCCATCCATAATTGTATACCACCTACCCGTGGGTTTTTTTTTTCTTTCTTCTTTGTACATACTACTATAGTATAGTAGCTTACTGTAGCAGTCTGCGGTGCTGCTGAGCTGACAGTGTCCAGCAGGTCCGTCATCAGTCATCATTACCTAATAAATATATTATCTACCTGTCCGGCTGCAGTACTAGTGATATTATATATACATACATATATATATATTGATTTCATCTCATTATCATCCAGTCTATATTAGCAGCAGACACAGTACGGTAGTCCACGGCTGTAGCTACCTCTGTGTCGGCACTCAGCAGTCCATCCATAATTGTATACCACCTACCCGTGGTTTTTTTTTTTTCTTTCTTCTTTGTACATACTACTATAGAGTATAGTAGCTTACTGTAGCAGTCTGCGGTGCTGCTGAGCTGACAGTGTCCAGCAGGTCCGTCATCAGTCATCATTACCTAATAAATATATTATCTACCTGTCCGGCTGCAGTACTAGTGATATTATATATACATACATATATATATTGATTTCATCTCATTATCAATCATCCAGTCTATATTAGCAGCAGACACAGTACGTTAGTCCACGGCTGTAGCTACCTCTGTGTCGGCACTCGGCAGTCCATCCATAATTGTATACCACCTACCCGTGGTTTTTTTTTTTCTTTCTTCTTTGTACATACTACTATAGTATAGTAGCTTACTGTAGCAGTCTGCGGTGCTGCTGAGCTGACAGTGTCCAGCAGGTCCGTCATCAGTCATCATTACCTAATAAATATATTATCTACCTGTCCGGCTGCAGTACTAGTGATATTATATATACATACATATATATATATTGATTTCATCTCATTATCATCCAGTCTATATTAGCAGCAGACACAGTACGGTAGTCCACGGCTGTAGCTACCTCTGTGTCGGCACTCGGCAGTCCATCCATAATTGTATACCACCTACCCGTGGTTTTTTTTTTTTCTTTCTTCTTTGTACATACTACTATAGTATAGTAGCTTACTGTAGCAGTCTGCGGTGCTGCTGAGCTGACAGTGTCCAGCAGGTCCGTCATCAGTCATCATTACCTAATAAATATATTATCTACCTGTCCGGCTGCAGTACTAGTGATATTATATATACATACATATATATATATATATATTGATTTCATCTCATTATCATCCAGTCTATATTAGCAGCAGACACAGTACGGTAGTCCACGGCTGTAGCTACCTCTGTGTCGGCACTCTGCAGTCCATCCATAAGTATACTAGTATCCATCCATCTCCATTGTTTACCTGAGGTGCCTTTTAGTTGTGCCTATTAAAATATGGAGAACAAAAATGTTGAGGTTCCAAAATTAGGGAAAGATCAAGATCCACTTCCACCTCGTGCTGAAGCTGCTGCCACTAGTCATGGCCGAGACAATGAAATGCCAGCAACGTCGTCTGCCAAGGCCGATGCCCAATGTCATAGTACAGAGCATGTCAAATCCAAAACACCAAATATCAGTAAAAAAAGGACTCCAAAACCTAAAATAAAATTGTCGGAGAAGCGTAAACTTGCCAATATGCCATTTACCACACGGAGTGGCAAGGAACGGCTGAGGCCCTGGCCTATGTTCATGGCTAGTGGTTCAGCTTCACATGAGGATGGAAGCACTCAGCCTCTCGCTAGAAAACTGAAAAGACTCAAGCTGGCAAAAGCACCGCAAAGAACTGTGCGTTCTTCGAAATCCCAAATCCACAAGGAGAGTCCAATTGTGTCGGTTGCGATGCCTGACCTTCCCAACACTGGACGTGAAGAGCATGCGCCTTCCACCATTTGCACGCCCCCTGCAAGTGCTGGAAGGAGCACCCGCAGTCCAGTTCCTGATAGTCAGATTGAAGATGTCAGTGTTGAAGTACACCAGGATGAGGAGGATATGGGTGTTGCTGGCGCTGGGGAGGAAATTGACCAGGAGGATTCTGATGGTGAGGTGGTTTGTTTAAGTCAGGCACCCGGGGAGACACCTGTTGTCCGTGGGAGGAATAGGGCCATTGACATGCCTGGTCAAAATACAAAAAAAATCAGCTCTTCGGTGTGGAAGTATTTCACCAGAAATGCGGACAACATTTGTCAAGCCGTGTGTTGCCTTTGTCAAGCTGTAATAAGTAGGGGTAAGGACGTTAACCACCTCGGAACATCCTCCCTTATACGTCACCTGCAGCGCATTCATAATAAGTCAGTGACAAGTTCAAAAACTTTGGGTGACAGCGGAAGCAGTCCACTGACCAGTAAATCCCTTCCTCTTGTAACCAAGCTCACGCAAACCACCCCACCAACTCCCTCAGTGTCAATTTCCTCCTTACCCAGGAATGCCAATAGTCCTGCAGGCCATGTCACTGGCAATTCTGACGAGTCCTCTCCTGCCTGGGATTCCTCCGATGCATCCTTGAGTGTAATGCCTACTGCTGCTGGCGCTGCTGTTGTTGCTGCTGGGAGTCGATGGTCATCCCAGAGGGGAAGTCGTAAGCCCACTTGTACTACTTCCAGTAAGCAATTGACTGTCCAACAGTCCTTTGCGAGGAAGATGAAATATCACAGCAGTCATCCTGCTGCAAAGCGGATAACTGAGGCCTTGACAACTATGTTGGTGTTAGACGTGCGTCCGGTATCCGCCGTTAGTTCACAGGGAACTAGACAATTTATTGAGGCAGTGTGCCCCCGTTACCAAATACCATCTAGGTTCCACTTCTCTAGGCAGGCGATACCGAGAATGTACACGGACGTCAGAAAAAGACTCACCAGTGTCCTAAAAAATGCAGTTGTACCCAATGTCCACTTAACCACGGACATGTGGACAAGTGGAGCAGGGCAGGGTCAGGACTATATGACTGTGACAGCCCACTGGGTAGATGTATGGACTCCCGCCGCAAGAACAGCAGCGGCGGCACCAGTAGCAGCATCTCGCAAACGCCAACTCTTTCCTAGGCAGGCTACGCTTTGTATCACCGCTTTCCAGAATACGCACACAGCTGAAAACCTCTTACGGCAACTGAGGAAGATCATCGCGGAATGGCTTACCCCAATTGGACTCTCCTGTGGATTTGTGGCATCGGACAACGCCAGCAATATTGTGTGTGCATTAAATATGGGCAAATTCCAGCACGTCCCATGTTTTGCACATACCTTGAATTTGGTGGTGCAGAATTTTTTAAAAAACGACAGGGGCGTGCAAGAGATGCTGTCGGTGGCCAGAAGAATTGCGGGACACTTTCGGCGTACAGGCACCACGTACAGAAGACTGGAGCACCACCAAAAACTACTGAACCTGCCCTGCCATAATCTGAAGCAAGAAGTGGTAACGAGGTGGAATTCAACCCTCTATATGCTTCAGAGGTTGGAGGAGCAGCAAAAGGCCATTCAAGCCTATACAATTGAGCACGATATAGGAGGTGGAATGCACCTGTCTCAAGCGCAGTGGAGAATGATTTCAACGTTGTGCAAGGTTCTGATGCCCTTTGAACTTGCCACACGTGAAGTCAGTTCAGACACTGCCAGCCTGAGTCAGGTCATTCCCCTCATCAGGCTTTTGCAGAAGAAGCTGGAGACATTGAAGGAGGAGCTAACACGGAGCGATTCCGCTAGGCATGTGAGACTGTTATGATTCCTGTACTCCAGACCGGAGGAGATCTTATGGCAGGGATCTGAGTACAGGAAAATAAGCTGGTTGTGGGAGCTGGATAGCCTAGTAACCCCTGGTGCCCTAACTCCGTTGTCTCGCCCGTGTTATCAGAAATCCCCTGCGAGACTATGGTTGCTTGAGCCCATGGCAGCCGCGTTCGAAGGGCGGATTATGTCTGCCCAACCCCGATGCCCCCGCAGGTCTTAATGGGAGACAAGGGGAAGTCCGAGACAGGGTGATAACAAGGGGCCCTCTGACTAAGCAACCAGGCCAGGGGTTACAAGCTAACTAACTAAATCAAAAGGTATGTGCGGACTAGCCGCCAGGAAAAAGGACAACCAAGGATCCACTGATCCGACACTCCTATCCGGCACCGCCGGACACCAGAGTGGATCTGTGGAAGCGGAATCCTCCGCAAAGCTCCAGAACACAATTAAACAAAATAATAAACAGAAGCGGACAAGCCGCAACACACGGCTGCGCCGCGACTCACGAACACCACCAGATGTTAAAGGTGCTCGGTCAGACTCCAGGAACAGATGGTAACTTCCGAGTACAGGATCTCTGAGGACAGGAACAACCGAAAAGACCGGGACTGGGAACTCTCTGCAGCAGACACAGGCAAACAGGAAGCTATCACCGGCGTCTGTAAGAAGTCCTGAGGGTGCCTTTATTCAGGCACCCTCCAATCAGGATCCAGACAGGACAATCAAATAGAAATGCCGTGCAGCTTGCATGCTGCACGGCCAGCACATAATCAGGGTAATGAGAATAGACCCAGCAACGGGGAACGCGGCTGAACGTGGCGTCCCCGTTGCTAAGGTCAGAGCGGCTCCGTGCGCCCGGCGTCTTAGCGTTGCCAGGGAGCCGGCGGCTGGACGCGCACGGCGTCCCTGGTTGCTAGGCGCCGGGCCGCACGGCCGAGCGGACCCCGGCGCCTAACAGTACCCCCCCCTTGAGGAGGGGTCAAGGAACCCCTAAAGCCAGGTTTCCGAGGAAATTCACGAAAAAATGCCCTTTTGAGCTTTGGGGCATGAAGGTCTTCATCCAGGACCCACGACCTTTCCTCTGGCCCATAACCTCTCCAATGCACCAAAAAATAAAGCCGACCCCGGGACAACTTGGAATCGAGAACCTTCTCAACCAAGAACTCTTGCTGACCCTGTACATTAACTGGTGATCTCCCCTGAGATTTTTTACGAGGAAATCTGCTGGACGAAACATATGGTTTAAGCAATGAGCAATGGAAGGTATTTCCGATCCGTAAAGTTTTTGGTAAACGTAACCGGAAAGCAACTGGATTGACTTTTTTGATAATGAGAAATGGTCCAATATATCTAGGACCCAATCTGGCTGAGGTTTGTCGAAGTTTTATGTTGCGAGTCGACAACCACACCCTGTCTCCTACTTTAAAAGTGCACGGCCGCCGGAGCCTGTCAGAAATTTTTTTTTCCCGGAAAGCTGCTTTTCTGAGAGCCAGGTGCACTTTTTTCCAAATAAGTTTAAGATGAGAGGTCAGGGCCAGAGAGGAGACAGAGGAATGTTGAAAAAATGAATTAGCTCTGGGGTGGAAACCAAAAACTGCAAAAAATGGAGACACATTGGTGGAGGAATGACAGGCATTATTATAAGCAAACTCCGCCAATGGAAGAAACTCAGACCAGTCATTTTGGAGTTTGGCCGAGTACAAACGCAAATATTGTTTTAGAGATTGGTTAACTCGCTCAGTCTGTCCATTGGATTGTGGATGATAGCCGGAGGTTAATGATAATTTCATCTTTAATGAAGCACAAAAAGACTTCCAAAATTGCGCAATGAATTGTGGACCCCTGTCAGAAACAATATCAGTGGGTAACCCATGGAGTCTGAAAACATGACGGAGGAACAAGACTGCCAATCCCTGGGCAGATGGCAATCGGGGAAGAGCAATAAAATGGGCCATCTTGCTAAAACGGTCCACTACCACCCATATGACTCGGCATCCGGCTGACAGAGGGAGATCCACCACAAAATCCATGGAGATATGCGACCATGGCCTAAGAGGAACTTTCAAGGGCATAAGTTGACCAATAGGCAAAGAACGGGGAACTTTATGCTGTGCACAGACCTGACACGAAAAAACAAACTCTTTAATGTCTTTGGAAAGACCAGGCCACCATACTGAGCGGGATACTAATTCCAAAGTCTTAGCGATTCCCGGATGCCCTGCAACTTTGCTATCATGAAATTCCGCCAAAACAGTTGCTCTCAAAAACTCAGGAACAAAAAGACGACTAGCAGGAGTATTTCCCGGAGCTTGATGTTGAAGCAGCTTTAATTGGGAAAATACATCCTGTGTGAGACCTGCCTGAATGACTGAAGGCGGAAGTATGGGAGTAACAGGATTGTTGTCTTGAACCGGAAGGAAACTGCGTGACATGACATCTGCCTTGGTATTCTTGGAACCTGGTCTGAAGGTGATAATGAATTTGAAACGAGTAAAAAATAAAGCCCAACGAGCCTGTCGGGCATTCAGTCGTTTAGCCGATTCAATGTATTGAAGATTTTTGTGATCAGTCAAAACTGAAATGGTGTGGGTAGCTCCTTCAAGCCAATGTCTCCACTCCTCGAAAGCCCATTTAATAGCCAGCAATTCCCGGTTACCAACATCGTAGTTGGATTCTGCAGATGAGAATTTCCTGGACATAAAGGCACAAGGATGTAACTCAAGGGAATCTGGATCCTTCTGAGAAAGGATAGCCCCTACTCCAACCTCCGAGGCATCCACCTCAATAATGAAAGGTAATTCTGGGTTGGGATGTCTAAGGACAGGGGCTGAGACAAAGGTTTGTTTTAAGGCCTGAAAAGATAACTCCGCTTTACATGACCAATTGGTAGGATCTGCTCCCTTCTTAGTAAGTGCCACAATGGGAGCAACTAGGTCAGAGAAAGAGTGAATAAATCTTCTATAGTAGTTTGCAAACCCTAAAAAGCGCTGAATTGCTTTTAAATTGGTGGGTTGCGCCCAACTAAGGATGGCTTGGAGCTTTTTTGGTTCCATTCGGAATCCCCGAGGGGAAATAATGTACCCTAAAAAGGATACTTCCGTGACATGAAATTCACACTTCTCCAGCTTGGCATATAAGTGATTTTCACGTAATCTCTTTAGCACCTGACGCACCTGGGTAACATGTTGTTCCACGGAGTCAGAATATATCAAAATATCGTCTAAATAGACCACGACGAATCTTCCCAGAAACTCACGGAGCACATCATTAATGAGATCCTGGAAAACTGCCGGAGCGTTAGATAGGCCGAATGGCATGACCAGATACTCATAGTGGCCCGACTGAGTACTAAATGCCGTTTTCCACTCATCCCCTGACCTGATTCTGATGAGGTTATATGCTCCTCTAAGATCAATCTTAGAAAAAATAACAGCCGAACGTAGCTGATCAAAGAGGACAGAGATCAGCGGCAGAGGGTAAGTATTCTTTACTGAGATTTTATTCAAAGCTCTAAAGTCAATGCAGGGTCTGAGTGAACCATCCTTCTTCTCTACGAAGAAGAAACCTGCACTTAAAGGGGATTTAGATGGCCTGATAAACCCTTTCCCAAGGCTTTCTTTCACATACTCATTCATGGCCACAGTTTCAGGACCAGACAATGCATATAACCTTCCTTTAGGCAACGTGGCACCAGGAATTAACTCAATGGCACAATCATAAGGCCTATGGGGAGGCAAAATATCCGCATTGCCCTTGGAAAACACATCAACAAAATCCTGGTATTCCCCAGGAATATGTGCGGAACTGGCGGCAGCTACTCGGATAGGAAGCGTAATACATTCTTTATCACAGATGGTACCCCATTGTAGGATCTCCCCAGACTGCCAATCAATGACGGGATTATGAAAGGCCAGCCAAGGATGACCCAGAACCACAGGAACTGCTGGACAATGGGTAAGGAAAAACTCAATTTTTTCAGAATGCAGAGCTCCCACCGAGAGCAAAACAGGAGGTGTACATAGAGAAATAACCCCATTGGATAAAGGACTCCCATCTAAACCATGCATGGTGATACACCTACCTAAGGTTAGCTGAGGAATACCTAAGGCCTTGGCCCATGTTAAATCCATAAAGTTTCCTGCAGCTCCACTGTCCACAAAAGCAGAGACCGAGGAACAGAGGCTGCCATAGGAAACTTTAGCAGGAACCAACAGTGAATTATTTGAGGAGATGAGCTGCAGACCAAAGTGAACCCCCTCACAATTCACTTGGTCAGGAAGTTTCCCAACTTGTTTGGACAACTACGGGCAAAATGTCCCTTACCTCCGCAGTATAAACACAGACCATAATTTTGCCTCCTGGTTCTTTCTTCCGGAGACAATTTGGAGAGACCAATCTGCATAGGCTCCTCTATGTCTACAGGAATGGAAGGAACCCAGGGAGAGGACCCGACAGATGCCCCTTTTTCAGCCCTCCGCTCTCTGAGCCGACGATCTATTTTAATAGATAGCTCCATGAGGTTATCGAGGGTCTCAGGAGCGGGATACTGGAGGAGACTGTCTTTTATAGATTCCGATAAGCCGAGGCGAAACTGACTGCGCAGGGCTGGGTCATTCCAGCCACAGTCGTTCGACCAACGGCGAAACTCCGTACAATAATTCTCTGCGGGATTCCTACCCTGTCTAAGAGCACGCAACTGACTTTCTGCGGACGCCTCTCTATCAGGGTCGTCATACAATAGCCCTAAAGATTTTAAAAAGGCGTCTACAGACGATAAGGCTGGATCGTCTGTCTTTAAACCAAAAGCCCAGGTCTGAGGATCCCCCTGAAGTAGAGAAATAATAATCCCAACCCGCTGAGCCTCTGTACCTGAGGTAACTGGTCTTAAACGAAAATACAGTTTGCAAGATTCTTTAAAATTAAAAAACTGTTTTCTATCCCCAGAAAAACGGTCAGGCAGATGCATTTTTGGTTCAGGGATGACCCTCGGGGAAGTCCGTAACAGATCTTCCTGTGACCTCACCCGGAGGGACAGATCCTGAACCATCTGAGTAAGTTCCTGAATCTGACTAACAAGAAGCTGGCCAGGGTTTGGCCCAACACCGGTGGGATTCATAAGGCCGACAAAAATCTCCCAACTAAAAAGTGAAAAAATTTACTGTAAGTTAAATCTTTTCTTTTGTAGGCCGGTGATAATGTTATGATTCCTGTACTCCAGACCGGAGGAGATCTTATGGCAGGGATCTGAGTACAGGAAAATAAGCTGGTTGTGGGAGCTGGATAGCCTAGTAACCCCTGGCGCTCTAACTCCGTTGTCTCGCCCGTGTTATCAGAAATCCCCTGCGAGACTATGGTTGCTTGAGCCCATGGCAGCCGCGTTCGAAGGGCGGATTATGTCTGCCCAACCCCGATGCCCCCGCAGGTCTTAATGGGAGACAAGGGGAAGTCCGAGACAGGGTGATAACAAGGGGCCCTCTGACTAAGCAACCAGGCCAGGGGTTACAAGCTAACTAACTAAATCAAAAGGTATGTGCGGACTAGCCGCCAGGAAAAAGGACAACCAAGGATCCACTGATCCGACACTCCTATCCGGCACCGCCGGACACCAGAGTGGATCTGTGGAAGCGGAATCCTCCGCAAAGCTCCAGAACACAATTAAACAAAATAATAAACAGAAGCAGACAAGCCGCAACACACGGCTGCGCCGCGACTCACGAACACCACCAGATGTTAAAGGTGCTCGGTCAGACTCCAGGAACAGATGGTAACTTCCGAGTACAGGATCTCTGAGGACAGGAACAACCGAAAAGACCGGGACTGGGAACTCTCTGCAGCAGACACAGGCAAACAGGAAGCTATCACCGGCGTCTGTAAGAAGTCCTGAGGGTGCCTTTATTCAGGCACCCTCCAATCAGGATCCAGACAGGACAATCAAATAGAAATGCCGTGCAGCTTGCATGCTGCACGGCCAGCACATAATCAGGGTAATGAGAATAGACCCAGCAACGGGGAACGCGGCTGAACGTGGCGTCCCCGTTGCTAAGGTCAGAGCGGCTCCGTGCGCCCGGCGTCTTAGCGTTGCCAGGGAGCCGGCGGCTGGACGCGCACGGCGTCCCTGGTTGCTAGGCGCCGGGCCGCACGGCCGAGCGGACCCCGGCGCCTAACAGAGACTTGTGGATGGAGCCCTTAATTCGCTTAACAAGGATTCACGGGTGGTCAATCTGTTGAAATCAGAGCACTACATTTTGGCCACCGTGCTCGATCCTAGATTTAAAGCCTACCTTGGATCTCTCTTTCCGGCAGACACAAGTCTGCTGGGGTTCAAAGACCTGCTGGTGACAAAATTGTCAAGTCAAGCGGAACGCGACCTGTCAACATCTCCTCCTTCACATTCTCCCGCAACTGGGGGTGCGAGGAAAAGGCTCAGAATTCCGAGCCCACCCGCTGGCGGTGATGCAGGGCAGTCTGCAGCGACTGCTGATGCTGACATCTGGTCCGGACTGAAGGACCTGACAACGATTACGGACATGTCGTCTACTGTCACTGCATATGATTCTCTCACCATTGAAAGAATGGTGGAGGATTATATGAGTGACCGCATCCAAGTAGGCACGTCACACAGTCCGTACTTATACTGGCAGGAAAAAGAGGCAATTTGGAGGCCCTTGCACAAACTGGCTTTATTCTACCTAAGTTGCCCTCCCACAAGTGTGTACTCCGAAAGAGTGTTTAGTGCCGCCGCTCACCTTGTCAGCAATCGGCGTACGAGGTTACATCCAGAAAATGTGGAGAAGATGATGTTCATTAAAATGAATTATAATCAATTCCTCCGTGGAGACATTGACCAGCAGCAATTGCCTCCACAAAGTACACAGGGAGCTGAGATGGTGGATTCCAGTGGGGACGAATTGATAATCTGTGAGGAGGGGGATGTACACGGTGATATATCGGAGGATGATGATGAGGTGGACATCTTGCCTCTGTAGAGCCAGTTTGTGCAAGGAGAGATTAATTGCTTCTTTTTTGGTGGGGGTCCAAACCAACCCGTCATTTCAGTCACAGTCGTGTGGCAGACCCTGTCACTGAAATGATGGGTTGGTTAAAGTGTGCATGTCCTGTTTATACAACATAAGGGTGGGTGGGAGGGCCCAAGGACAATTCCATCTTGCACCTCTTTTTTCTTTAATTTTTCTTTGCGTCATGTGCTGTTTGTGGAATGTTTTTTGGAAGGGCCATCCTGCGTGACACTGCAGTGCCACTCCTAGATGGGCCCGGTGTTTGTGTCGGCCACTAGGGTCGCTTATCTTACTCACACAGCTACCTCATTGCGCCTCTTTTTTTCTTTGCGTCATGTGCTGTTTGGGGAAGGTTTTTTGGAAGGGCCATCCTGCGTGACACTGCAGTGCCACTCCTAGATGGGCACGGTGTTTGTGTCGGCCACTAGGGTCGCTTATCTTACTCACACAGCTACCTCATTGCGCCTCTTTTTTTCTTTGCGTCATGTGCTGTTTGGGGAGGGTTTTTTGGAAGGGCCATCCTGCGTGACACTGCAGTGCCACTCCTAGATGGGCCCGGTGTTTGTGTCGGCCACTAGGGTCGCTTATCTTACTCACACAGCTACCTCATTGCGCCTCTTTTTTTCTTTGCGTCATGTGCTGTTTGGGGAGTGTTTTTTGGAAGAGCCATCCTGCGTGACACTGCAGTGCCACTCCTAGATGGGCACGGTGTTTGTGTCGGCCACTAGGGTCGCTTATCTTACTCACACAGCTACCTCATTGCGCCTCTTTTTTTCTTTGCGTCATGTGCTGTTTGGGGAGGGTTTTTTGGAAGGGCCATCCTGCGTGACACTGCAGTGCCACTCCTAGATGGGCACGGTGTTTGTGTCGGCCACTAGGGTCGCTTATCTTACTCACACAGCTACCTCATTGCGCCTCTTTTTTTCTTTGCGTCATGTGCTGTTTGGGGAGGTTTTTTTGGAAGGGCCATCCTGCGTGACACTGCAGTGCCACCCCTAGATGGGCCCGGTGTTTGTGTCGGCCACTAGGGTCGCTTATCTTACTCACACAGCTACCTCATTGCGCCTCTTTTTTTCTTTGCGTCATGTGCTGTTTGGGGAGGGTTTTTTGGAAGGGCCATCCTGCGTGACACTGCAGTGCCACTCCTAGATGGGCACGGTGTTTGTGTCGGCCACTAGGGTCGCTTATCTTACTCACACAGCTACCTCATTGCGCCTCTTTTTTTCTTTTCGTCATGTGCTGTTTGGGGAGGGTTTTTTGGAAGGGCCATCCTGCGTGACACTGCAGTGCCACTCCTAGATGGGCCCGGTGTTTGTGTCGGCCACTAGGGTCGCTTATCTTACTCACACAGCTACCTCATTGCGCCTCTTTTTTTCTTTGCGTCATGTGCTGTTTGGGGAGGGTTTTTTGGAAGGGCCATCCTGCGTGACACTGCAGTGCCACTCCTAGATGGGCACGGTGTTTGTGTCGGCCACTAGGGTCGCTTATCTTACTCACACAGCTACCTCATTGCGCCTCTTTTTTTCTTTGCGTCATGTGCTGTTTGGGGAGTGTTTTTTGGAAGGGCCATCCTGCGTGACACTGCAGTGCCACTCCTAGATGGGCCCGGTGTTTGTGTCGGCCACTAGGGTCGCTTATCTTACTCACACAGCTACCTCATTGCGCCTCTTTTTTTCTTTGCGTCATGTGCTGTTTGGGGAGGGTTTTTTGGAAGGGCCATCCTGCGTGACACTGCAGTGCCACTCCTAGATGGGCCCGGTGTTTGTGTCGGCCACTAGGGTCGCTTATCTTACTCACACAGCTACCTCATTGCGCCTCTTTTTTTCTTTGCGTCATGTGCTGTTTGGGGAGTGTTTTTTGGAAGGGCCATCCTGCGTGACACTGCAGTGCCACTCCTAGATGGGCACGGTGTTTGTGTCGGCCACTAGGGTCGCTTAGCTTAGTCATCCAGCGACCTAGGTGCAAATTTTAGGACTAAAAATAATATTGTGAGGTGTGAGGTATTCAGAATAGACTGAAAATGAGTGGAAATTATGGTTTTTGAGGTTAATAATACTTTGGGATCAAAATGACCCCCAAATTCTATGATTTAAGCTGTTTTTTAGTGTTTTTTAAAAAAAACACCCGAATCCAAAACACACCCGAATCCGACAAAAAAAATTCGGTGAGGTTTTGCCAAAACGCGGTCGAACCCAAAACACGGCCGCGGAACCGAACCCAAAACCAAAACACAAAACCCGAAAAATTTCAAGTGCACATCTCTACATTTTACCCCAAGTGTGATTATGATATTGTTTTAGCTCTCAGTGGTCAGTGTGCCATTGTTGTGCGCTATTTTGTACAAGAAGTGTAAACCTTCCTTTCATTTTCAGACTAAGGGGGACATTTACTAAGCAGTGATAAGAGCGGAGAAGTGAGCCAGTGGAGAAGTTACCCCATCAACCAATCAGCAGCTCTGTATCATTTTATAGTATGCAAAATATAGATGTTACTTCAGTGCTGATTGGTTGCCATGGGCAACTTCTCCACTGGCTCACTTCTCCGCTCATATCACTGCTTAGTAAATGTCCCCCTGAGACATTTACAAAGAAAAATCATGCACATTGGGCCGTTGTTTTGCTAACAAACTACAGATGCCCTGTTACCCCAGATCCATTAGAGTGGGAATACCCAGCGCTGAAAAAAGCTAGGCTGCCCCTAACCCTAACTCTAGTGTCAGTCCTCCTCCTATAGGCAGTAGCTCATGTGCACGGTACTCATCCACTGCTGCGCTGATATGCACAGCATCAGGGGATGGGCAAAACTGCCCAACGAATCGGAATATACAGTCATAGTAACACAGAGCCCTCAAATAGTAACTGTCCCCCCGAAATCAGGACAGTTGGGACATATGGCTCATGTTTTGCTGAATGGTGAGGAAAGAAGTTTGTAACAGGGTGAGTGAGTATTGAGGATACTCCAACCAAAGTATTGTCATTTATTTATTATTTCCTGTTTGTCAGTATGACCTAGCCTAGTGCAGGTTATCCAGGTTCCTGTTGCTCGTGTGGCTACTAGCCCAGGTTATTTAGTAGTGGAGCTGGTTAAAGACTTAGGGGAACATTTACTAAGCAGTGATAAGAGCGGAGAAGTGAGCCAGTGTATAAATTTCCCCATCAACCAATCAGCAGCTCTGTATCATTTTATAGTATGCAAATTATAGATGTTACTTCAGTGCTGATTGGTTGCCATGGGCAACTTCTCCACTGGCTCACTTCTCCGCTTTTATCACTGCTTAGTAAATGTACCCCTTAGTGGATTAAAGAGGATTTTTTAATTATTCTTTTTTTCTTTTTTTTTACAGTGTAAAACTACATACAGTCATCATTATTAATTTCTTCCACGGGCCTTTCAAGCAGTTTAGCCAGGGATGAAGATGGTGATGATGATAATGATGATGGTGGTTATCTATGGATGTATGTATACACTGGATTTTAAATACAAGTATCCTAACATGCCAGCAGATGTACAGAACATAAAGATGTACAAATGCATGTGTGCAGATTACTTTTTATGCTCAACTCTAAATCAGGACCTTAATCTGCAAATCCATAATACTACACTGTGTAATATTTATTTCAAGGATTTTACATTCATATAATAAGGGCTGAGAAATAAAACAGCAACATGATCTAGTTGCAGGTCATTCTTCCTGCTTATGTATTTACTAATATGGTCAAATATACAATAAGTGGTAGGAACCAATCAGTTACTATATGTAATCTTCTTTTTAGTGATTCAGGGCATTATTCCGTATGGATTGCATCAGCGATGTGATCGCATAATGGCGATTTTGTGCACAGTGTGCATGCACAGGAGCCACACCGAGTGTGCGCACACAGTGAGATGTGACTGCAACTCACTAATGTGAACAACTCTGCTTGATTGACAGACATAGGCATTCAGGGAGCGAGCGGGGGCAGCAATGTAGTGTTGCAGGGACGGTGTAGTGAGAATGGGGCGGTGCCATTTTCGGGATGGCCGTGTGACATCAAGCGACCGTTGTGACAGAAAACATGAAAGCCTTCCTTGGCAGCCAGGCTGCGCAGGCAGGGGGGCATCCCTAATTCAGTGATGCAATCGCAATTGAATTGTGATCACATCGCTGGCGGGCATTTGCATGCTGGGCGGCAATGCCCTGTGCCTGGCGGCCCCCAGCATGCGGTGGTAAGCAGTTGTAGTTTTGCTAAATTAGCAAAGCTGCAACTGATGCTGAATACGGTCCTCAATCAGGGTTATTCCTGGGCTTGCTGCTGTCAGTGACTGCACAGTTACACTTTTACGCCATGTTATTAAATCATCCTTTTACAAGTATGGCATTTTGTGCATCTTTAGCCCATTGTGCTATTCTGAGACAGCTCTCATTTACTTGTTTGCTAGGGTGATTAAAGGATAATGACTTAGGTGAGTCATGTGACCATTTACCTGGCAGGGACTGTTTGGTTGTTGATATTTATAATTTGCATGGTGATTTCCTACCTCTGCTCTGTGCATGGGAGCTTCCATAGAAGAGGAGCAGGTGCTTGGCTTGTGAGGGACAGGCCTTATTTACATGTCACTTTGCATGGTCTGTGAGCATTGTAAGTTATGATCAGAATTCTCCTGTACAAAGAGATTCTTCCAGTATCAATCAACTTTCACAGGGGCTCTATCCAGCTGCTGGGGCTACTAGTGAAAGGCTGTAAGTCACAATATGAGTGTTACATACATCACACATGGCAAGACAGCACTTCACAGCAGGTAAGATTCTCTTGTCCGCCTGCCCTTTTCATGCTCACATTAAGTGTCACAGCTACAGCTGACTCTTGACCTTTTTCATGTCAGTGCCTACACGTACAGTACGCCCATGACAACTATTTGATTCCAACTGTCTTATCAGTTTGTTTTTTAAAAATAGACCCTGACAGTGCCATTAGTTTGAAATGAACTCACTTTACAGTATTACTCGTCATATTCATTTTGATGTATGTCTGTGATTCTTTTTATTATTTGTGGGTGGGATCAGTGCTTATTGTCATTTACTTTATTTTGCTCTTGTGATACAATGCTTGGTAATTGTTCTTATTCTGTGTGTATGGAAAACTGATTGCTAGGCAATTCTTAGTATATGTTTTTCTTTTCTACATATGGTCACCTGCACATGTCTATGGCACTTGTTCTGAATGTTGTTGTCAGTATCTGTTGTTACTTGGAATTACTAGATTATAATATAGTACCATTGGTCTTGTTCTATCTGGTTCATGCCAATGTATTTGTAGAAAGGCCCATAGTAAATGACTGCTGTCTTGTCTGGAGTGCTCTATTTTGGTTTTATTTATAGATGCACAGTACTACCTTTGTTCTTATAGGTGGTAGAGATCTCATATTGGGGCAGATTTATTAAGCCTGGTGAAGTGATAAAGTGGAAGGTGATAAAGTCCCAGCCAATCAGCTCCTAATTGCCATGTTACAATCTGGATTTTAAAAATGACAGTTAGGAACTGACTGGCTGGTGCGTTATCACCTTCCACTTTATCACTTCACCAGGCTTAATAAATGTGCTCCATTGTTACCTGTTTCTACTGGCAGCTGTAGATGAGGTGAGGCGTTCTACACCTCATTAAAGTTAATGTCTATCTTGACATACATACTATAGTTCTTGTGCAAATAGTCATTCTTGCTGGCCTCAGACATTATTTATTATGAAACTTAGTAATATTACAAAGAGTGTATGTGAATCGGAAGACATACAATTTAGAAGACAGTAGTGGGTTTTTGAATGACAAAGCTTCCTCATCCATAACATAGGGTTTTGTGGCACACCTACTGCTACATAAACCATGAGGAGTCCAGAGTCTGAGAAATGACAAAGCTACTGTTTAGGAAAGCTGAGGTGGTATTTTTACATTTGTGCAGATAACATAAAAGCTCACATTTTAAAAAGCATCCAATCTGGAGTACTGACAGTGATGCACATTGGATGGTTGTTTGCTAACAAACTGCAGATGCACTGTTACCCCAAAGCCATCAGCTTTCAGTGTTAGACGATAAGAAAAGCTTACTGTATGTCTGTCTTGCTTGGATCTCTACATTGCATAATTGTCATCTGTATGAAGATGGCACAGGGTTGTTTTAGGTGTGTTTCGTACTTCTCTGAGTTATCTGACAATTATACTGTATGTATACCTGGTAAGCTAGCCCCATCCACTTGTGTTACATCTTAAAGTACAATTTAAGGATTTCACTAGGGGCCTGATTTAGATTGGGATGTAAAGATTCTCATTTGCATATGTACATATATTGAAGTGTAACACCTTTTATATTGAGTTTTACACATTGTAGGATACATTCAATTATAAATGTACAGACATAACTGGAGGAAAGGTGCGACAAGCCTTATGAGCTCCAAAACTTGCACCAGGTTTGCTGCAAAATTCACACCTTGTAGTTAACATTCTGTATGTCAATATCTGTATAATTAGAAATAAGGCACATACAGTATCAAAGACGTGTTCTTAAGTATTGACGGTTCACCCTTAGTGCACAGTACTTGTAAGTTAATAAGCCTAATTTGCATCTACATACTGGATTATCACAGGATGTACCCGCGCGGTGAATCAATTTTGCACCAAAACACATTTTTGCATTGCCTAAATTAACAAATGTACAACTCTAAATCTGGCCCAGGCAAAACAAAATCTATTAAACTTTCCTGTTATATTCCAAAATAAAAAATGTGACCAGGGTCCAAAAGAGTGAAAAGATCAAGACAAAATACGGCTCAGTAAGAAACAGTGGTATAATAGCATGAGTAGCTCAGTATCACTACGCACACCTGTTTCAGGTTCAGTATGACTTACCGAAGGACACAATACCGACGGTCATAACCCCGACAGCCATTGACCGACAGTCATAATACCGAAATGGTCAAAATACAGACATTCATTATGCTGACATGTTAAAAATGCTGACATGTCAAAATACCGACATGAGTTTTTCCATTTTGTGTGTGTCAATGTCGACATAGGTTGACATGGACACCGTCTAAGTGTACCGCGTCCCCTCGCTTGGCGAATGCTTCGGGCACTATTATGAACCCCCTCCAGGTCCACTGGGATGGTAAAGTATGAACAAGTCTGTTTTGGGGCATAAATTCCTTAAAAAACGCATGTCAGCATTTTGACATGCCGGCATTTCAAATATCGGTATTCTGACTATGTCAGCATTTTGAACATGTCAGCATAATGAATGTCGGTATTTTGGCCATGTCTGGATTTTGACTGTTGGTCAATGGCTATTGGGATTATGACCGTCGGTATTATGTCCGTCGGTAAATCAACTGCTACCCCTTGTTTCACATGAAACATTGTCAAAAGTGAATGTATTTTATTCTGATGCTGCATGAGATTCCTGGGCCAATATTTACTAATATTCGTGTTTGAGTCGGTTTGTGTAGTGTTTAAACTCGTTTTGTATCGGGTGCATTTTCATGCAACTTTTTGAATCCATATACGCAAAGTTACGAAGCAGTCGACTTTATTGTTTTCGTGTTTTCCGATGTCGATGCCAGTCGGGTTTTTTTGGTACATTTACGGCCGTCATTGTCGTTTGCGTACGTGTTTTTGATGTATTTGCTGGTTTTTTTCCTAAGTTAAACGCGGCAGGGTTTTTTTTTTTTCGCGGCCGCATTTTCACTTTCAGTTTCGATTTTCATCCCCGTTCGTGAATGGTTGTGTTTGAGATGGTAGGAGTGTCTGTGCGCAACCATATAAACACGCCCCAAACCGTCCGCACCTCGTGGGTTTAGTTAGTGGTGAGGAGGAGGGAGGTTGTGCTGTGGAGGTAGGTGAATTTGTGGTTTGAAGAGGAGTGGTGGTAGCGATTTCTGAGTGTGGTATTGTGTTTGAAAGTCGTCTTGTCATTCTTGTTGTCTTGTATTTTGTGGTTTTGTCTCATTTTTAGTCCAAGTTATTTTTCTTTATAGTCCCTTGTCAGTGTGTGTGTGTGTGTGTGTGTGTGTGTGTGTGTGTGTGTGTGTGTGTGTGTTGTGTAGTGGTAGAGGAGGAGTGTGTTGTTTGTCTTTTTTTTTCCTGTGTTAACTGTTTACACACACAATTATGTGTGACTCAGAGGTGGAGGGTGAGTGAGGGGGAGGAGGTTGGTCAGGTGGAGGAGGTGAATGTTAGTGAGGTTAGTGAGGTGGAGGAGGTGGGTGAGGTTGCTGCAGCAGCCTCAAGTGATAGTGACAGTCAGAGTGCTCCGCAGCCACGCACCACTACTAAGACTGGGCGAAATGTTAAGTTTAGTTTTGCTGAAAATGTGGCATTGGTGCGTGAGCTGATGAAGTATCAGAGGCAGCTATTTGGCCCGGAGTCCGCCAAGGTGCCAACACGGAGGAAGACGGTGTTGTGGGCGAAAGTAGTTGCTGCTGTCAATAGTGAGGGGGTGGTCAAGCGGACTGAGGACACGTGCCGCAAACGGTACTATGACATAAAGCGACGTGTCAAGTCCAAAATGGCCAAGGAGGCCAAGTCGGCTCGGAAAACCGGTGGTGGGCAGCCCTATATTGCAAGTTATCTGGAGTATGAGGAGCCCATGCGGAGTGTAATCCCTCCAGAAGTTGTCTCTGCAACCCTTGTCCGGGATTCAGATAGGCCCAGGAAGAATGGTGAGCATGTGGTTTTTTTTATATATATTTTTTTATTATTTGTTGTTTTTTTTAATGTGTGTCATGTGACATTGCATATTACTCCCATCTTCTAGTGTGTGTCAGCAAATACATTGTTTTGGTAAATGTTTTATATAAAAGTCAATGTAACCTCTTACTTTATAGTATGTCATGTGTTTTTCAGGCAGTTTTTTTGCATGTGTAGTTTGGACTTGGTGTGTCTCTGAATTGTCCTGCAATAATGTTTTCCTGTTGTTTTTTTTGGAATTTAAAATTGTGACTATGTTTTATATTTAAGTGATCCATGTGGTTTTGTTTAAAAAAAGTGGTTGTGATGTTAGAGGCTGGAGTACTGGAAAGTGGTTTGGGAACCACTTACATGTGTAATGTCATCTTTAGATAATGTTATGGGTTTTTTTAAATATTTTTTTAAAATTTTTGTTGTTTGCTTGTATTTGTACCGTGACACCACACTGCAGTGTTTTTTATTAAACAAATTGCTGCATTTTGTTTTTGCTCATATAGTGGTAATGTGTCTTTGGAGTGCCACATCACAGAGCAAATTAGATATTGCATCTGTAATATTTTTCCTACCAATACAAAATTAATTTGTGTGTTTTTTTTAATTTTTAAAAACCTTTCCTTGAACTTGTGGCCTATGTCAGTGTCCTGTACATGTTTTCCTGTGTTGATGTTGCCATAGTGCATATGTGTTTTGGTCATTGTTGGGTTTTTTTTCTGTTCCTTTTAAAAAAAAAAAAAGCCAAGCATTTCTTAAAGAAAAAATGTTTATAAGCATAATGGGTGGATGTATACACAATAGCATGATTTTTTATTATAATTCATTTTATACAGTGTCTGAAAAAAGCAGCACACCTCGTCGGCCAGTAACTCCTATCACATCTGATGATGATGACGCTGCGGTAGCAGGTAAAGTGTCCATTGTAGTATAGGGTATGCTTGTAAAGGAATGGCCATAACCAAATTGCACTTTCATTAAAAGGTCCATCAAAAGAAGTATGGAGCAGCAGAAGTGGCACTTCTGAAAAACATCACCACAAAAAACCTGTGGCCGAAAAGAAAGCAAGGTCGTATGTCCCGGCCCAAACACAGCAGGCTACCCCGCCACAAAGATTATCGTCCGTATGTTCTGTCCCCCCACTCCAAATTTTGGACACACCACCAAGGCGTCATCCACACTCCCCTCATCTTGATTGTGAGTATCAAACTGAAAAAAATGTGTAAAAATTCAGTACGTAATCTAAAAATTTCCTAACCGCATTAAGTCAAAACACATCAAAAAAGTAAATACTTACCGCAGTAAGTAAAAGCTGAAATGTAATCCAATCTAAATGTCCTTGTCCACATCCAGTAAAGATATGTATGTCCACTTGAGCCATACAGTATGACATTGTGTGTAAGATGCTGCAACAAAAAAGCATGTTTGTTTTTATGAAAAAAGTAAGGTTTTTTTTCAACATTTCACATGTGTGTTTGAGGTAACATTGCAAAATACATATAAAAACATTACTATGTTTGTTTGAACAAAGCTATAAGGTAAGGCATTATGTATTCCAATGTGTTTATATGGTGGAGTATGTGTGAGCTACAAAAAAAATAAAGTGTTTGCTTTCACAATTAAGTAACCAGACACATTTGCCACAAACAGGCATATGTATGTATTTAAGCTATGAGTGATGATGTTGCTAGCCAGAATAGTTGAAAGCAACAGTGAATCACATGTGTTCCCTGTGGTAAATTTACTAAGATGGGCATTCTATTGAAGATGGGATGTTGCCCATAGCAACCAATCAGATTCCAGGTATTATATTCTAGAAGATGCTAGATAAATGAGAAGTAGAAGCTGATTGTTTGCTATGGGCAACATCCCATCTTAAATAGAACTCCCATCTTAGTAAATTGCCCCCCATGTGTAGTGATTTGTTTACATTTCTCAAACATATGGCTAGCTAACGGAGATTTAATTAACATTTCAGCTTTGAGTCCTGGGAACAGCATCCCTCCGCAACAACAGCAACACAGTGACATGGAGGAGACAAACATCTTAGAAATGCAGCCATTAATGCAAGGAATGAGCCCCCCAGCACCTGTGAGTACACCACCACAGCAAAGTACACCACCACCACAACATAGCCCAACAACACCAGGAACACAAGGCCCTGATCAGGTGTTTTGGACCATTTGGGCTAGACAGCAGGCCACTAATGAAGATTGCCTACGTAAGCAGACACAAATGTTTGTAAGCCTACCATCTCACCTCAGAAGAATATCAAGAAATCTGAGTAGACAAAATGAGCAAACAACCAGAATAGGCAATACCATGGAACTCATGCGTACAGACATTACACAGGTCATGGGCAACTTACAGCGCATAATGGAAGAACAGCACAGACCGCAGCAAAGTTACATGAGCATTTTCCAAAACAATCAAAAGATTAATGAAAGTTTATTCAGAGTAGTAGACAATTAAACTGCTGCTACACGTGAAGTCAATGCCACCCTCACTAGCCTGAATGAAACACTCAGATGCATGCACCAACCGCAAACAAGCAGCAGTTCTGGTACGACTACTCCAAATGTCACGCCAGTCTCATCACCACCAAGACGCTCCACCAGAGCACGACAACATGACAGTGCTAAAGGCAAAGGGCAGGACAAGCAGCCACCAAAAAAAATGTGGAAAAAAACAAGTTAGACATTTGTGATAAGTAACTCAAAAAAGTTAGCAAGTGTTTTTGTTGCTAAAATAATATAACACTTAGGTCCTTGACCCTTTTTTCAACATCATTAATTATAAGTGGCACAAAAATTATTATAAATTTTGGACGAACATTTATTCAAAACCATTTTTATTTGGTATTGGAGGCAGGAAATGTTGATGGAGCCACACATACATGTTAGCAGGAAGTAAACTGACCCCTTGATTTTTTTCTAATCATTACTCTTTCTAGATTCCAATCATTCTCTTTGCCTGCAGACAATCCAAAATACAATGTTAGTGATACATATCTTAGCTATCTTATCTATACAACATTACAAGAAGAACACAATTGAGTTACGTAAAAAGCTTGTAATATGTTGCCTTTGTTTTGTTTGAAAAACATTGTCCAAATGAATGTCAGTATTGTTGGGACATGTTTGTGTGTGTTTAAAATTATTAAGAATGTTTTGACACGTGATGCAGAAACAAACAAATATGTAATTTTACAACAGAAAGCACAAACTGTGTATAATAATGTATATGTGTGGCAAACTGTGTATTTACTTACACATCATCAAGTTTACAGCATCAAACATTAGGAAATAAAATATTCCTGATTACAGTAAGTTTGTGTGTCTTAAATATGATGGTGCATCGCACATAGGGACACATGTATTCCTCAAAGCTAACATATTATATGTTGAGGAGTGTTTTTTGGGAACACAGGTTCGCAAACTCGGCCCTCAGGAACCCACACAGTGCATGTTTTGCAGGTCTCCTCACAGAATCACAAGTGACATAATTAGCTCCACCTGTGAACCTTTTAACATATGTCTGTGAGTAATTCATACACCTGCGCGTCTACTGGGTTTTGTGAAAAACATGCACTGTGTGTGGTCCTGAAGGCCGAGTTTGTGAACCTGTGCATTAGGATGTTACACACAATGATAAAGTGAAATACTAAATGGATGATGTGAGCTTGTAAGAAATTAGCACTGCAAGTTTACGATCACTTATCCAGACTTAATGCATGCCACTCATAATCTGTTGTTTTGAGATTATAAATACACACAATACACATGCGACATTTGTTTTTCATATAGCGAGGGTATGTTTGTATGTGTCAAGGAGACAGACACATTCTGAGTAATGGTTTTGGTGAAAAAAAAACAAAACATCTATTTATGATTACACAAAAAAAGAAATAAGCTAACCAAGCTTACCTTAGAAATAGCGATTGATGATCTGTTGCCTAACCTGCCTCTCTACATCAGTACTCCAAGTATCACCAGATGTCTCTAATTCCTCTGCTTGCTGGCTGCTTTCTTCCTCCTCCTCCTCCTCCTCAACATGTGGCAGATGTTGTTGCAAACACATGTTATGAAGAAAGCAGCAGCAGAACACAATTTGAGTCACCTTGGAGGGACTATACAACAAAAGGCCACCAGACTTATCCAGACACCGAAACCTAGATTTCAGCACACCAAAACATCTTTCTATCACATTCCGCGTGGACTTATGTGCATGATTGTAATTGTGTTCAGCAGGGGTATCAGGTCGGGACAATGGAGTTAGAAGCCAAAAGAAACAGCCATATCCTCCATCACCTAAAAGACAGATATAGTAACGTGATTCATGTTAAGATACAGCAACACATAAGTAACACACTGTGGGGCAGATGTATTAACCTGAAGAAGGCATAAGGAAGTGAAAAAACAGTGAAATGTGCAAGGTAATAAAGGCAGCAGACAATCTGTTCCTAAATGTTAATTTACTTATTGGAGGTGATTGGCTGGTGCCTTTATCACCTTGCACAGATCACTGGTTTCACACTTCCTTATGCCTTCTACAGGTTAATACATCTGCACCTGTATTTGGACAAAGTATACGCAGGCCTACACATATCAAATTACATACCCAGCAGCCATCCATCTGGCATTTGTCCGTCCTCAAACTTGTCAAAGAGGGATGACTGACTGAGGATGAATGAGTCATGGCAGCCCCCAGGGTAACCAGCAACAACACTCATTATTCTGAGATTTGCATCACAAACCACCTGCACATTTGTGGAGTGTTCGAAATGGCGGATTGTATATATGTTCTGCCTGCCCCTAGGTGGTCTCAGCTGAATGTGTGTGCAATCTATGGCTCCAAGCACATTGGGCATGCCAGCCAGCTCATAGAAATGTACCCTGACGGCATGCCACTGAGACTCCTGGGTAGGGAAGCAGATTGAGGCCTCGATGTGGGGCTGCAAAACACCCAACACCTGTGTGTACATTTTAAAGAACAATAAACATGAGATTTTAGGACAGAACTGGCCACCGAGAGATTAAAACAAACACAAAACAGAAGAGGTCGTTAGGTATACATCACCTGGGTTAAGATTCTGGAAAATGAGGGCTGTGAGATTCCTATGACATCCCCAGACACAGCCTGAAAGCTGCCAGTAGCCAGAAAGTGCAACACAGCCAGGAGTTTGTGCAGGCCTGAGACAGGGCGAGAGCGTGCTGTCTCAGGGTCTAGGCCCAGTTTGACAAGGTCATACAGACGGAAAATGTTGTCACGATTTAGACGGAACATCTGTATGACCTTATCATCGGACAATGCGTTCAAGTTTAAACGCCCCCTAAAAAAACGAGGCCTGTGCAGCCTCCGCGGAACCTGTACAACCTGCTGACCATGTTCAGTTTCTTGGACCTGGTTACTTACAGGCTGATGTCTGAGTCTGAGGAATCCCACAGCACACAAAAGATCACTGGCCCACAGTCCTGCTGCCATTTCTTGAGTGTAGGTGTATTGAAATGGGCCTAACATCCTTTTATAGGGATCCTAATTCAGGTGTGAGTGATTTTTAATTTGCAACACATGTAAACACGACTGAAAAAAGCAGGTCTATTTTTTTGCCGCTTTTTTTAACGAATCGCAAAAAAATACGACCGCATTTGAGCACTCAGAGACTAACACCCAAATACGAATGAATAGTGAATTCCCGTATTCTATGAAATAACAGCCGCGTTTGACCGATGTTCTATTCATTCGTATTTCGGAACGTTGTCATTCAAACCATTACGAATAGACCAGACACTGCCGAGATTGGTGCTTAGTGAATTCCCGGATTGAGACTTAGAAAAAAAACACAAATCGGCCAAACTCGTAATTTTAGTAAATACTGGCCCTAGTATCAGTTATTACTTGGTATGGTGATCTAGCCCCGCGTGTTCCTTCTTTCTGCTCTGAGCAAGAACAGGATGTCAGCTGCAGCATCTAAATTGGCGATATTCTTGGTGGCCAAACTTCTTAGCATAATTGGGGCAGATAATTGCTGGCTATTCACAGTACAGTGTCAGGCCTGATTCCCAGTACCAGTTGTCATATGTGTGTGACCAGTATTATAGAAAGTTAGGTAAGATTTATCAAAGTAACATATAAGAGACTTGCACTAGGATTGTTTTATGTTTGAGCTGACTACCTGCAACAATCGGGATATCATATTGACATTCTTTATGAACTGTGTGTTGAGTCTGTTTGCAAGACATTCATTCCTATTCCTCAGTTCTTACCCCTTTCACACCTGATTTCACAGGGATAAAGTAGTGGTTGTCCCCCATTCAGCTATCTGGGAGCAGCTGTGAACCCTGTTTAGCAGACAGTTGTCAGGAGTGGTGACAGTGAGACTGGTTATGACTATAATGCCTGTGGCCTAGAGATAAGCAGGATGTACCCTATAGATGTCCATTGGTTACAGCAGCAGGGGAGGGAACATCACACATACAGCTAGATGCTAGTTCACATGGCCGAAGCTGCAATATCAGGGCAAAGATCTCTTTATTTCCTCCTCAGATAAAGGTCTATGTTGGCTGCAATCAGTCTCATCTCTCTATTAGCCACTCTTCATTGAAGCCTCTCCAGGGTTTCCTGCTATGTGAAGCGAGCTATTTCAGATAAGGCAGCAGTTATGCTATGAAAGCATGACTGTATACCACCGCCAAGCTGCACCTGCTGCCTTACACACACAAAGCCAGGCCTCCACACAGGATACAGACATCTCCCTTGGCTGCAAGGAAGGAAATTTTGGCCTCCGGACAGTTCTGACAAAATTATGCATAATTTAAACTTGAATAGACCCCTTTTTTCCTCTCAGACTCCTCCATTCAGATACCTCCTTTCATTTACTCATTTTTTTTTAGGTGTCTGTGCCTAAAAAAAGATCTTTATACATCAACTAGTTTTCAGTGTTGCGAGGACAGCATCTCGCACATTACTTTACACGCGGTACTTCCTGCACTCTTGGGTCCGGGCTTTTCACTAGTTTTAAAGAAGTTTTTCTTTGCTCTTTCAAAGTGATTTTCTTTTGTGGGCAGGGGGTTAGAGTTTGTGTCATCTCAGTTGTTACACTGTAGTTTGTTTGTGGAGCATAGTCCTGTTATGCTGGAAGTGGCTCACAGTAGTTCTATTCATGGCATTTGGTCATTTTAATATAGAATTTGACTGTTGATAGGAGCCTGTTTAGCTTCCATTAGTTAATACTTGTGACCCTATTGTTTCCTACATGCTCCAAGTTCACAGACTTGTTAGTTGTGTTATTTCTATCATTAACCTTTCTTGATGTAGCTTACATTTTTGCTACTTCTGACATGGAGGTAACTATTTTTCATTCTATACAATATTACAGTTATACAGCAAGTGAAACATAAAATTAAATTTTTTGTGTCTGCAGATATTTTGTTATTTTAGATGCAGTATATAACAGTGGACATTTTACCAGTCATGCAGATTTCCCATCAGACACATAAGAATATCACAGCCCATACAAGCCTCCTAAAAGATAATATGTTATACCTTGAAAATCCTAAATCGCTAGTATAATACTGTATGATCTTTTATATAGTTATGAAAGACAACTGTCCCTGAGGGATCAGTATAATTTACCGATGGACGGAATGCTGGCTCTCAGTATGCCGACAGTGGTATCCCATCCATCAGAATACCGACCGCCCCCCAGTAAACCCCCTAACCCTCACCTTTACCCTGCCCTAATCCTAACCCTCCCTTGTGGGTGCCTAACAATAACCCTCCCCAGTGCTGTTTAACACTAACCGTCCCCGCTTGGTGCCTAACCCTAGCCACCCTTGCCTGGTACCTAACCCTAAGCTTCCCATCCTTGAACCATAACCCCAATCTCCCTTCTGACAGCTAAACCTAACCCCCATCCCCACCCCCATCCATGCGGGCTGTGTACATGTCAGAACTCTCAGGTACAGGATAATCAGATTCAATACAGACAAATGTAAGGTAATGCACTGTGGTAGCAAGACCAAAAATTACACCTACATACTAAATGGGGTAATATTAGGGGATTCTGTACTAGAAAAGGACTTAGGTGCTCACATAGATAGCAAACTAAGCAGCAGTACTCAAAGTTGGAGTGCAGCAAAGAAGGCTAATTAGATATTAGCATGCATAAAATGGGGAACTGTTGCAAGAGACGAGAGTGTTATACTCCAATTATATAAATCACTAGTGAGGCCACATCTTGAATACTGTGTGCAATTTTGGGCACCATACTGCAAAAAGGATATCCCGGAGCTAGAAAAGGTTCAGAGGCGGGCGACAAAGCTAATTAAAGGCATGGAGATGCTGGAATACGAGGAAAGGCTTGCAAGGCTCTGCATGTTTACAGTGGAAAAGAGGAGACTAAGAGGGGACACGATCAACATCTACAAATAATAAGATTTTACTTACCGGTAAATCTATTTCTCGTAGTCCGTAGTGGATGCTGGGGACTCTGTAAGGACCATGGGGAATAGACGGGCTCCGCAGGAGACAGGGCACTTTAAGAAAGAATTTGGATACTGGTGTGCTCTGGCTCCTCCCTCTATGTCCCTCCTCCAGACCTCAGTTAGAGAAACTGTGCCCGGAAGAGCTGACAGTTCAAGGAAAGGATTTTGGAATCCAGGGCAAGACTCATACCAGTCACACCAATCACACCGTATAACTCGTGATAAACTTACCCAGTTAACAGTATGAACAACAACGGAGCATCAGATCAACCCTGATGCAACCAACATAACCCTTATTTAAGCAATAACTAAGTACAAGTATTGCAGAAGAAGTCCGCACTTGGGACGGGCGCCCAGCATCCACTACGGACTACGAGAAATAGATTTACCGGTAAGTAAAATCTTATTTTCTCTAACGTCCTAGTGGATGCTGGGGACTCCGTAAGGACCATGGGGATTATACCAAAGCTCCCAAACGGGCGGGAGAGTGCGGATGACTCTGCAGCACCGAATGAGCAAACACAAGGTCCTCCTCAGCCAGGGTATCAAACTTGTAGAACTTTGCAAAGGTGTTTGAACCTGACCAAGTAGCCGCTCGGCAAAGCTGTAATGCCGAGACCCCTCGGGCAGCCGCCCAAGAAGAGCCCACCTTCCTTGTGGAATGGGCCTTAACTGATTTAGGCAGCGGCAACCCTGCCGCAGAATGAGCCTGCTGAATCGTGTTACAGATCCAGCGAGCAATAGTTTGCTTTGAAGCAGGCGCCCCAAGCTTGTTGGAAGCATACAGGATAAACAAAGATTCTGTTTTCCTGACCCTAGCCGTTCTGGCTACATAAACCTTCAAAGCCCTGACCAGATCTAGTAACTCGGAATCCTCCAAGTCACGAGTAGCCACAGGCACCACAATAGGTTGGTTCATATGAAAGGATGACACCACTTTTGGCAGAAATTGTGGACGGGTCCGCAATTCTGCCCTGTCCATATGGAAAACCAGATAGGGGCTTTTATGTGACAAAGCCGCTAAGTCTGACACACGCCTAGCTGAAGCCAAGGCTAATAGCATGACCACCTTCCACGTGAGATATTTTAACTCCACGGTTTTGAGTGGCTCAAACCAGTGTGACTTCAGGAAACTCAACACCATGTTAAGATTCCAAGGTGCCACTGGAGGCACAAAAGGGGGCTGAATATGCAGCACTCCCTTTACAAACGGCTGGACTTTAGGAAGAGAAGCCAGTTCTTTTTGAAAGAAAATGGATAGAGCCGAAATCTGGACCTTAATGGAACCCAATTTCAGGCCCAAAGTCACTCCCGACTGTAGGAAGTGAAGGAAACGGCCCAGCTGGAATTCCTCTGTGTCACAACTGAGGGCCTGAGCTGACGGGAGGCAGCCTCAGTTGTAGGGGCTGAGATGTACCGGAACCTGGGAGGTTGTATCAGACCCCTGGACATGTAAGTAACATGAAGAAGAACCGCCCGAAGGCGTGACCACGACAACTTGAATAAAAGTCAATGATGTTTATTTATGACAAACTCCATGCATCACAGTAGCAGTAAAAGAAACATAAAATCAGCAGAGAAATAATACAGTTTCTGGGTACTACAGGGTGGCAGGGGCCACAGAGCTCTGGTAGTATGAGACAGTTCTTATTATCTGCGAGTTGGAAAGTCCTTACCAGGCCTGACTGTAGCAATGAAGAAAGCCCAGGATCGTACCAGCTGGTGTTCCAGGGAAAGCTGGACTGCTGTAAATAAAATAGCTGCTGTGGGTTCTGGTTGGAACCAGACAGATGTTGGCACGGAGTGGATACTGGCTGGAACCAGTTAAATAATAAATGAAGCTTGAGAGCGATGCAATATGAATGAAATGTAGAGTTTGAGAGCGGAGAAATAATAATACCGGTTGAGAGTGGTAAACTGTAGAAAGGACACCGGCCCTTTAAGAGAAGCTGTACTCTGCTGGAAGCTGGGCTGGAAGCAGGTAATGTTGTAGCTGGAAACAGATGAATCCACAATGGATCGGAGAGTCAGGCTACACCGCAGGTGGAATGCTGGTGCGGGTCTCTATGGTGGAAGTCTTGAGACAGGAGCTGGAACCTGGAAGACAATCACAGGAGAGAGACAAACAGGAACTAGGTTTGACAACCAAAGCACTGACGCCTTCCTTGCTCAGGCACAGTGTATTTATACCTGCAGCAAGGAAGGGATTGGCTAGGCAATTATGCAGATTATCAATACTGAGAACAGATTGGTGGAAATGATCAGCTGACAGAATCCAAGATGGCTGCGCCCATGCAGACACTTGGAGGGAAGTTTGGTTTGTAATCCATGTGGTAATGAAAACAGTAATGGCGGCGCCGGCCACCGGAGACAGGAGGCGCCAAGCTGACAGGTGCACATCCAACCACGCGGACACAGCGGAGGCCGCGGCTGACGTAATCGCCACTCAGACACTCTGCATGCAGAAGCTCAGGGACGGCGGCGGAGGCCGCGGAAGACGCCATGCCAGGTGTAATATGGCGTTTACTGTGACAGCGTCTCAGAGTGACAGGAGAGGATACAGGAATGTAAATATCAGGATAACAGATGGGATCCGGTCCTGGAGCGCTGAGCCAGCCTTAGGAGACATCTGATGGGTAAGAAATGGCGTCCAGATACCCGGATCGTGACAGCACCACCCCCTTTAGGAGTGGCCCCAGGACACTTCTTTGGCTTTTGAGGAAACTTGGAATGGAATCTCCGGACCAAGGCAGGAGCATGGACATCAGAAGCATTGGTCCATGAACGTTCCTCAGGGCCATAACCCTTCCAGTCAATAAGATATTGTAGTTGACCGTAACGGTGACGTGAGTCCAGGATCTTGGCTACTTCATACTCAACGCCTCGTTGAGTTTGGACTTTCGGAGTTGGAGGAAGTGAGGAATGAAACCGATTCAAGATCAGCGGTTTCAACAGGGAAACATGGAATGTCCTGGGTATTTTTAAGAAGGGAGGCAACTGAAGTTTGTAAGCAACAGGATTGATGACTTGTTCAATCTTGAAAGGACCGATATAGCGAGGTGCAAACTTCATACTGGGAACTCTTAACCTCAAATTCTTCGTGGATAACCATACCCGATCAGCCACCTTGAGAGCAGGAACTGCTCGACGCTTCTTATCCGCAAACTTCTTGTACCTGAAGGATGCCTTGAGCAGAGCTGATCGTACGCTCTTCCAGATATTGGCAAACTGATGCAAGGTGATATCCACTGCGGGAACAGAAGTTGCTGGAAGCGGTTGGAACTCAGGGACTTTAGGGTGGAATCCAAAGTTAGTGAAGAATGGTGTTGAAGCAGATGAAGAATGATACTGGTTGTTATGACAGAACTCGGCCCAGGGAAGTAATTGAACCGAGTCATCTTGAGAGGAGGACACATAGATGCGGAGGAAGGCCTCCAAGTCCTGATTCACCCTCTCGGTTTGACCATTGGTCTGAGGATGGTAAGCCGTGGAAAACTTTAGCTTGACTTGGAGGACTTGACATAAACTTCGCCAGAATTTGGCTGTGAATTGAACTCCTCGATCTGAGATAATTTCTTCAGGAAGACCGTGGAGTCGGAAGATCTCTTGTATGAATACTTGAGCCAACTTGGAAGCTGACGGAAGACCGGTGAGAGGAATGAAGTGTGCCATCTTGGTGAACTGGTCAACTACCACCCAGATGGTATTGAACTTGTTGCACATGGGTAAATCTGTAATAAAATCCATCGACAAATTGGTCCAAGGTCGACGGGGAACAGATAGTGGAACCAGTTGCCCCGCAGGCGACTGGCGGGATACCTTATGTTGAGCACACTTTGGGCAAGATGCAATAAACTCCAAGACGTCCTTTTTCAGAGTTGGCCACCAATAGGACCTAGAGATAAACTCCAGGGTTTTTTGGATACCTGTATGTCCGGCAAAACGGGAAGCATGGGCCCAATGCATGAGCTTCTTCCTTAGCATCGGTTTCACAAAACTTTTCCCTGATGGGGGCGTAGAGTCCATCCCTACCGTGGAGAATGCCAACGGATTTATAATAGGATGCTTGTCTGAAGACTCTGACTCATTTTCTTGCTCCCATGAGCGGGAAAGGGCATCGACCTTGCGATTCTGAGAGCCCGGACAGAACTGGAGTTTAAAGTCGAACCTGGAAAAGAAAAGTGCCCATCTGGCCTGACGAGGGTTGAGACATTGTGCGCCTTTCAGATATAAAAGGTTCTTGTGGTCTGTAAGTATGGTGATTGAATGAGAAGCTCCCTCCAACAGATACCTCCACTCTTCTAGAGCGAGCTTGATGGCTAGCAACTCCTGGTCGCCAATGGCATAGTTGCGCTCAGCTGGGGAGAACTTCCGGGAGAAGAAACTGCAAGGGTGTAAATGGCCATCTTTAGCCCTCTGAGATAACACCGCTCCTACTCCAACGGAGGAGGCATCCACCTCTAAGATGAAAGGAGAGTCGATGTCAGGCTGTTTCAGAACAGGCGCAGAGATGAACCTTTGTTTTAAAAGATGAAATGCTTGCATGGCTTCTTCAGACCACTTGGACGGGTTAGCACCCTTCTTAGTGAAAGCAGTAATAGGCGCCACAATGGTGGAAAAGTCTCGTATAAACTTTCGGTAATAGTTGGCGAACCCTAAGAACCTCTGGACCCCTTTGAGGGTTAAGGGTACCGGCCAATTTTGGATTGCTTGTAGTTTCTCAGGATCCATCTCTAGTCCGGAACCGGACACAATGTACCCTAGAAACGGAATGGACTTGACTTCAAAGACGCATTTCTCTAATTTGCAATAGAGATGATTGACACGGAGACGGGACAGAACCTCTTTAACCCAAAAACGATGTTCCTCTAAATCATTGGCAAAAATGAGGATATCGTCTAGATAGACCACGACATGACGGTATAGAATGTCTCTGAAGATCTCATTGACAAAATGCTGGAAGACAGCTGGAGCATTGCTCAATCCGAAGGGCATGACGAGGTACTCATAATGTCCGTCACGGGTGTTAAATGCGGTCTTCCACTCGTCACCCTCACGGATCCGGATGAGATTGTATGCACCTCTCAAGTCCAGCTTTGTAAAGATGGTAGCTCCGCTAACTCTGTCAAAGAGCTCAGTAATCAGGGGTAAAGGATAACGGTTCTTGATGGTAATGTCGTTCAAACCTCTGTAGTCGATGCACGGCCGCAGACCACCATCTTTCTTTTTTACAAAAAAGAAGCCTGCGCCGGCTGGGGAAGAAGAAGGTCGAATGAACCCCTTTGCTAGGTTCTCTTTAATGTATTCCTCCATAGAATGCGTCTCAGGCAGAGACAACGGATAAGTTCGGCCTCGAGGTGGAACATTCCCTGGAACAAGATCAATCGGGCAGTCCCATTCTCTATGAGGAGGAAGGATATCAGCAGAAGCTTTACTGAACACATCCGTGAAATCTTGATATGGAGGAGGTGGAACATCAGACGACCTGGGGGAGGAAGAACAGACAGGCAATACTTTAAACAAACATGTCTCAGCACAGGAGGAACCCCATGCCAGGATTTGCGTAGTCGTCCAATCAATTGTAGGATTGTGAAGACGGAGCCATGGAAGGCCCAGGACCACAGGATGTGTGGCTCTTGGAATCACTAAAAAAGAAATAAGTTCGGAATGAAGAACTCCCACTCTCAGACGAACTGGTAGAGTCCTTAAAGAAATAACTGCATCAAAAATTTTGCTGCCATCCACGGCAGTTAAAGAAATGGACGAAGGAAGTCTCTCGGTGGGTAGGGACCACCGTTTAACATAGGCTTCGGTAATAAAGTTCCCAGCTGCTCCGGAATCAAGGAGGGCAATGACGTTCCGATAACGTTGAGCAACTTGAAGCGAGACTGGGAGATTACAATCTTGAGGAGATGGAGAGGAGATCATTACTCCTAGCCGGCCCTCTCCTTGGCGAGCTAGGATTTGGAGTTTCCCGGACGTTTGGGACAGGCATTAATGGTGTGAGACGGAGCTGCACAATAAAGACAGAGAGACTCGGAGAGACGTCTTCGGCGCTCAGCAGGAGTTAAACGGGAACGGCCAATTTGCATGGGCTCATCTTTAGTTGGTGACAGTTGGCGAGGAGGAGGAGCAGAAGATTTTGGAGCAGATGATTTTCCACGCTCAGTTGCTCTCTCTCTGAAACGTAAATCAACTTTCGTGCAGAGTGAGATTAGCTCATCTAACTTAGAGGGTAAGTCTCTGGTAGCTAACTCATCTTTAATACGCTCAGATAAGCCATGCCAGAATGCAGCATACAGGGCCTCGTCGTTCCATGCCAGTTCGGCTGCCAGGATCTGGAACTGTATCAGATATTGTCCTACAGTACGTGACCCCTGGCGTAAACGGAGAATCTCGGATGAAGCTGAGGTTACCCGGCCTGGCTCATCGAAGATGCGCCTGAATGTTGACACGAATGCAGTGTAAGAAGATAGCAGGGTGTCGGACCTCTCCCATAACGGTGATGCCCAATCAAGGGCTGAGCCACTGAGAAGAGAAATAATGTAGGCAATTTTTGTACGGTCACTGGGAAAATTGCCAGGTTGTAGCTCAAACTGAATCTCACACTGGTTGAGAAATCCCCTGCAGAATCTTGGAGATCCGTCAAATTTTGCTGGCGTTGGAAGATGAAGACATGGAGCAGAAATGGGTAAGGTGGGTGGGGTTATAGCTGGAGTCACTGTGGTTGACGCACCAGACGCGCCTGATCCACGGAGAGTTGTCTGAATCCCATCCAGCCGAGTAGAGAGATCCTGGAGACAGCGGATGATGTGGCCCTGTGCAGCCTCCTGATGTTCTAGTCGGGCTGCCAGTTCTTGCATCGGCCTGGCCGCTTGATCCTGATCTCCGGCTGGATTCATTAGGTCAGTGCTTACTGTCACAACTGAGGGCCTGAGCTGACGGGAGGCAGCCTCAGTTGTAGGGGCTGAGATGTACCGGAACCTGGGAGGTTGTATCAGACCCCTGGACATGTAAGTAACATGAAGAAGAACCGCCCGAAGGCGTGACCACGACATCTTGAATAAAAGTCAATGATGTTTATTTATGACAAACTCCATGCATCACAGTAGCAGTAAAAGAAACATAAAATCAGCAGAGAAATAATACAGTTCCTGGGTACTACAGGGTGGCAGGGGCCACAGAGCTCTGGTAGTATGAGACTGTTCTTATTATCTGCGAGTTGGAAAGTCCTTACCAGGCCTGACTGTAGCAATGAAGAAAGCCCAGGATCGTACCAACTGGTGTTCCAGGGAAAGCTGGACTGCTGTAAATAAAATAGCTGCTGTGGGTTCTGGTTGGAACCAGACAGATGTTGGCACGGAGTGGATACTGGCTGGAACCAGTTAAATAATAAATGAAGCTTGAGAGCGATGCAATATGAATGAAATGTAGAGTTTGAGAGCGGAGAAATAATAATACCGGTGGAGAGTGGTAAACTGTAGAAAGGACACCGGCCCTTTAAGAGAAGCTGTACTCTGCTGGAAGCTGGGCTGGAAGCAGGTAATGTTGTAGCTGGAAACAGATGAATCCACAATGGATCGGAGAGTCAGGCTACACCGCAGGTGGAATGCTGGTGCGGGTCTCTATGGTGGAAGTCTTGAGACAGGAGCTGGAACCTGGAAGACAATCACAGGAGAGAGACAAACAGGAACTAGGTTTGACAACCAAAGCACTGACGCCTTCCTTGCTCAGGCACAGCGTATTTATACCTGCAGCAAGGAAGGGATTGGCTTGGCAATTATGCAGATTATCAATACTGAGAACAGATTGGTGGAAATGATCAGCTGACAGAATCCAAGATGGCTGCGCCCATGCAGACACTTGGAGGGAAGTTTGGTTTGTAATCCATGTGGTAATGAAAACAGTAATGGCGGCGCCGGCCACCGGAGACAGGAGGCGCCAAGCTGACAGGTGCACATCCAACCACGCGGACACAGCGGAGGCCGCGGCTGACGTAATCGCCACTCAGACACTCTGCATGCAGAAGCTCAGGGACGGCGGCGGAGGCCGCGGAAGACGCCATGCCAGGTGTAATATGGCGTTTACTGTGACAGCGTCTCAGAGTGACAGGAGAGGATACAGGAATGTAAATATCAGGATAACAGATGGGATCCGGTCCTGGAGCGCTGAGCCAGCCTTAGGAGACATCTGATGGGTAAGAAATGGCGTCCAGATACCCGGATCGTGACACTCTGTAGGGGCATTCCTGGCCTCACACCAAGCAACATATTTTCGCCATATACGGTGATAATGTTTTGCCGTCACGTCCTTCCTAGCCTTTTTTAGCGTAGGAATAACCTCATCCGGAATGCTTTTTTCTACTAGGATCCGGCGTTCAACCGCCATGCCGTCAAACGCAGCCGCGGTAAGTCTTGGAACAGACAGGGCCCCTGTTGCAACAAGTCCTGCCTTAGAGGCAGAGGCCATGGGTCCTCTGTGAGCATTTCTTGCAGATCCGGATACCAAGTCCTTCTTGGCCAATCCGGAACAATGAGTATTGTTCTCACTCTTCTTTTTCTTATGATTCTCAGCACCTTTGGTATGAGAGGAAGAGGAGGAAATACATAAATCGACTGGAACACCCACGATGTCACTAGTGTGTCTACAGCTATCGCCTGAGGGTCTCTTGACCTGGCGCAATATCTCTGTAGCTTTTTGGTGAGGCGGTATGCCATCATGTCCACCTGTGGCAGTTCCCACCGCCTTGCAATCTTCGTGAAGACTTCTTGATGAAGTCCCCACTCTCCCGGGTGGAGGTCGTGCCTGCTGAGGAAGTCTGCTTCCCAGTTGTCCACTCCCGGAATGAACACTGCTGACAGTGCTCTTACGTGATTCTCCGCCCAGCGAATAATTCTGGTGGCTTCTACCATCGCCACCCTGCTCCTTGTGCCGCCTTGGCGGTTTACAAGAGCCACTGCGGTGATATTGTCTGACTGAATCAGAACCGGTTGGTCGCGAAGCAGGGACTCCGCTTGACGCAGGGCGTTGTATATGGCCCTTAGTTCCAGGATGTTGATGTGAAGGCAAGTCTCCTGACTTGACCACAGCCCTTGGAAATTTCTTCCCTATGTGACTGCCCCCACCCTCGGAGGCTTGCATCCGTGGTCACCAGGACCCAGTCCTGAATGCCGAATCTGTGACCTTCGAGAAGGTGAGCACTCTGCAGCCACCACAGGAGAGACACCCTGGCCCTGGGGGATAGGGTGATTAACCGATGCATCTGAAGATGTGATCCGGACCACTTGTCCAGTAAGTCCCATTGGAAGGTCCGCGCATGGAACCTGCTGAAGGGAATGGCCTCGTATGATGCCACCATCCTTCCCAGGACTCGAGTGCAGTGATGCACTGACACCTGTTTTGGTTTTAATAGATTCCTGACCAGTGTCACGAGCTCCTGAGCTCTCTCTATCGGGAGATAAACCCTTTTCTGGTCTGTGTCTAGGATCATGCCTAGGAGAGGCAGATGAGCTGTAGGAACCAACTGCGACTTTGGAATATATAGAATCCCGCCGTGTTGCCATTACACTTCCAGAGAAAGTGATACGCTGTTCAGCCACTGCTCTCTTGATCTCGCTTTTATGAGGAGATCGTCCAAGTACGTGATAATAGTGACACCTTGCTTCCGCAGGAGCACCATCATTTCCGCCATTACCTTGGTGACCATTCTCGGGGCCGTGGAGAGACCAAACGGCAACGTCTGAAATTGGTAATGACATTCTCGTACCGCAATTCTGAGGTACGCCTGATGAGGTGGATAAATGGGGACATGAAGGTATGCATCCTTTATGTCCCGAGTCACCATAAAATCTCCCCCTTTCAGGCTTGCAATGACCGCTCTTAGCGATTCCATCTTGAACTTGAACCTTTTCAGGTATATGTTCAGGGATTTTAAATTCAATATGGGTCTGACCGAACCGTCCGGTTTCGGGACTACCACATTGTTGAATAATAACCCCCTCCTTGTTGAAGGAGGGGAACCTTGACCACCACCTGTTGAAGATACAATTTGTGAATTGCAGTTAACACTGTTTCCCTCTCGTGGGGGGAAGCCGGCAGGGCCGTCGGTGAGGGGGCATCTTCTCAAGGCCCAGCTTGCATCCCTGAGACACAATATCTATTGCCCAGGGATCTAACAGGGAGTGAACCCACTTGTGGCTGAACCTACGAAGGCGTGCCCCCACCGGGCCTAGCTCCGCTCTGTGGAGCCCCAGCGACATGTGGTGGATTTTTGTAGAGGCCGGGGAGGACTTCTGTTCCTGGGAACTAGCTGTGTTGTGCAGCTTCTTTCCTCTGCCCCCGCCTCTGGCAAGAAAGGACGCACCTCGGACTTTCTTGTTTCTTTGTTCGAAAGGCTGCATTTGATAATGTCGTGCTTTCCTAGGCTGTGCAGGAATATAAGGCAAAATATCAGAATTACCAGCTATAGCTGTGGAGACCAGGTCCGAGAACCCTTCTCCACACAATCCTCAGCCTTCCATATGCCTCTTAAGTCGGCATCATCTGTCCATTTCATATTCTACAGGACACGTCAAGCAGAAATCGACATAGCTTTGACTCTAGGACCCAGTATACTCATGTCTCTTTGGGCATGTTTTATGTATATATATATATATATATATATATATCTCTTAAGACAGCATCTTTAATATATATAATATCTCTATATATACCTATATATATATCTACATACTAGGGTCTCAATCTCTGCTGATAAGGTACCCGTCCCCGCTGCCACAGCGCTATAAACCCATGCCGACACAATCGCCGGTCTGAGTAGCGTACCAGAATGTGCACGCTTTCTGCAGGATCCCTGAGAATAGCTGTTACGTCAGGGCTACCTTTTGGGCAAACGTGACACCCTAGGGGAAGATTCCCATCCTATCCTGGCTCTAGTGGGGAAAGGATACTGCCTGAGAATTCTTTGTGGGAAACTACAGTCTCTTGTCTGGAGATTCCCGCTCTTTTTCATCATGAGAGGAGGGAAATTTACCTCAGCTTTCTTCCCCTTAAACATGTGTACCCTTGTGTCAGGGACAGATGAGTCATCAGTGATATGCAAATCATCTTTTATTACAATAATCATATAACTTTGCATTATCGTAGTCGACACTGGAGTCAACCTCCGTGTCGATATCAGTGTTTATTATTTTGGATAGTGAGCATTGAGAGACTCTGAAGGTCTCTGCGACATAGGGACAGACATGGGTAGATTTCCTATCTGTTCTCTAATCTTTTGTGCAATAAATTCACCTTAGCACTTAATTACACATATCCAAACAGGTGTCGGCGTTGTCGACGGAGACACCCTCACACACACATATTTGCTCTATCTCCTCCTTAGGGGAGCCTTTTAACTCAGACATGTCGACACACACGTACCGACACACCACACACTCAGGGAATGCTCTATTTGAAGACAGTTCCCCCACAAGGCCCTTTGGAGAGACAGAGAGAGAGTATGCCAGCACACACCCCAGCGCTATATGTCCCAGGAATCACACAGTAACTTAGTGTTAACCCAGTAGCTGCTGTATATACTGTTTTTGCGCCAAATTTATGTTCCCCCCCCTCTCTTTTTACCCTCTTCTACCGTGATTCCGCAGGGGAGAGCCTGGGGAGCTTCCTCTCAGCGGAGCTGTGGAGAGAAAATGGCGCTGGTGAGTGCAGAGGAAGAAGCCCCGCCCCCTCAGCGGCGGGCTTCTGTCCCGCGTTTTTGTGTAAAAATATGGCGGGGGCCCATGCATATATACAGTGCCCAACTGTATATATGCCCACTTTTGCCAAGAGGTCTCTAATTGCTGCCCAGGGCGCCCCCCCCCCCTCCTGCGCCCTGCACCCTACAGTGACCGGAGTATGTGGGTTTAGTGTGGGAGCAATGGCGCACAGCTGCAGTGCTGTGCGCTACCTCATATGAAGACTGGAGTCTTCTGCCGCCGATTTCGAAGTCTTCTTGCTTCTGTCACCGGCTTCTGTCTTCCGGCTCTTCGAGGGGGACGGCGGAGCGGCTCCGGGATCGGACGACCAAGGGTGCGATCCTGTGTACGATCCCTCTGGAGCAAATGGTGTCCAGTAGCCTAAGAAGCAGGACCTATCTTCAGTGAGTAGGGCTGCTTCTCTCCCCTCAGTCCCACGTAGCAGAGAGTCTGTTGCCAGCAGATCTCTCTGAAAATAAAAAAAACTAACAAAATACTTTCTTTTTAGCAAGCTCAGGAGAGCTCACTAAGTAGCACCCAGGTCGTCCGGGCACAGATTCAAACTGAGGTTTGGAGGAGGGACATAGAGGGAGGAGCCAGAGTACACCAGTATCCAAATTCTTTCTTAAAGTGCCCTGTCTCCTGCGGAGCCCGTCTATTCCCCATGGTCCTTACGGAGTCCCCAGCATCCACTAGGACGTTAGAGAAATATAAGGGGACATTAACCAGAGCTTGCACGGGACCTGTTTTTGGTAAGATCAGCACAGAGGACAGTGGACACTCGCTTAGGTTAGAGGAGAAGAGATTCCGCAAAATGCAGCGTAATGTTTTTTTTCACAGTAAGGATAAAACGTGTTTGGCATTACCTGCCTGAGGGAGTTGTAATGGCGGACCCAGTCAACACCTTTAAGAATGGGTTAGATAAATTCCTAATGGATAAGGATATCCAGGGTTATGGCGCGTAGTCACGCACTATAGTTACTATGAAAAGAGGAATAAAACACAATGGCTGACATCAGCATCAGACAAAATTTAGACCAAAATAATCCTGCAAAGGAGACCACAAATAGGTTGAACTTGATGGACAAATTGTCTTTTTTCAACCTTAGATACTATGTTACTATGATGCTGGTGCGAAGGGTCTGAGATCATGCCAAGTGTCAGGACTGTAATGTAGCAGTTACTTAGTAAAGTTGTATCCAACCATTCATTAGCACCAGTCTACAGAGACAGTGGGAAGATGGGAAATATCCAGGAGCCATTTTTCAGAAATGCTTTAGAAACCATATAGTCAGCAATAGGCCTGTGTTGCAACTAACCTGAAAGTGGTCACTCCAATCACCCATTGAATCTCGCACAACAGAAATATATATATTTATACCACCTGATGCCAGCCTGGCCTGGCCTATCAGCCACTTTCCCTATTAAGGGAAATAAATGTAATGATTGCAGCAGCTTTTGATTCATTACTGTTCCACTTGATTACTGCGATCTGTAGATGAAGGACTATTAACAGTACCTAGAATCTCCCGAAATTCATCTGGGGATTGAGCTTTCAGCTTTGTGGCTCTCTTCCCCGCACAGTTCGAGAAGCCTCCACTCTAGAATCTTTCAAAAATAAACTCAAGGCTTACCTATTTATTCAGCATTTCACTAATATCTACTGTTAAGCTTGTTTTGTATTTTGTGCTGTAAACGCAAATGTAAAGCACTTGGGGGACAATTCAACTGTTTGTCATATTGTCTATCAGAGCTGTTCAATTGTTGCTCTAATCAGACTCCCATTAGACACTGCAGTCACACCTCATCTCAGCTAGTGAGCTGAAATGTGCGAGAAGTCGACTGGGTGCCCAAACAGCACTTTACCCTGTGGCACCCTTTAGTTTAGTTGTGTTTAGCTGATTTACATGGCTAAACACTGACTAATTGGGTGCAATAAGCGTGATAATTAGGGGGCACCCAAAACAAATAAATTGCAACAATGGACACATATTACTTATCGCGCATTAACAAACAATTGAATTGCCCCCTTGAGGGCCATATAATTTATTATTATTATTATTATTATTAAGACAAAAACACATAACATGGTAGAGGCAAGAGGGGTGAGGAAAGGTGAAGAAAGATCAAATAGTACAACATACTGTATATAGAAATAAACTGTAAAGGAAACACAGAGAAACTAAGGGCCTGATTGAGGTGAGCGCAATACTAATATTTTTGCAAATGAACAGTGTTTTTTCTACTGCGAACTTGTTCCAGAATTCCATTTGCATAGCTTTCTGGGGCACAAATTTGGAAGTGATGTTGGCGGTCACAGATTGCTACATTACTGCCGGAAGGTCGGAGGCACATGTGCAGAACAGATCTCCTCCGAAATTGCCTGAGGACTTGGCAGACATGGTTGCAAGAGCTGTGATCATGTCAGCAAAAGCCCAGCTGGCTGCAATCACATCCTGTGCCCCAATGCCATGTGACTTAAGACATAAATCAGAAAAAAATGAAGGTGAAAAACAGGGGAAGCGGTTAAAATACCGCTAGTCTGGATCCCGGCGGTCACAATGCCGACGCCAGAATCCCGAGTAGCTGTGAGATCCCGCCACTGGAATACTGGTGCCACAGGCTATTTTCCCTCTATGGGTGTCCACAACACCCATAGAGGGAGACTATAAAAGCACAGCGAGCCTGCAAGGGCCTTTCTAGTGCTCGCCCCGCTGCCGGCATACTGGTGGCTGGGATGCTGCTGTATGTATACTGATGGCCGGCATCTCGGCCGCCGGTAATTCATATTGAACCCATATAATGAAAGGTGCAGTCCTAAAGTGGTAGGAGGAGGGACATCACACTTTTACACAATGGGCCTAATTCAGACCTGATCGTAGATGTGGTAAATTTAGCACATCTACGATCAGCTTCCCTGACATGCGGGGGGACGCCCAGCACAGGACTAGTCCGCCCCGCATGTTAGGCCCTACCCTGCTGCACAAGTACAAAAGCATCGCACAGCAGCGATGCTTTTGTACTTGAAGAGTAGCTCCCTACCAGCGCAGCTCCTGTGTGCTGGCAGGGAGCTACTCGTCGCTGTCCGGGTCGCAGCGGCTGCATGTGATGTCATGCAGCCGCCGCAACCCGCCCACGCATGGTTCGGGAACCCCTGCATTGCCTGGACCACGCCACTAAAATGGCGGCCAAACGCCGCAACCCCTCCCGCCCAGCAACCACCTCTGCCTGTCAATCAGGCAGTGGTGATCGCAGGGCAGTGACGTCCATCAGCTGTCTGGCTTGCGCCGGAGTACTGCGGTGCCGGCACATGCGCAGTTCAGACCTGATCGGCTGCTGTGCGAAGACCAGCGATCAGGTATGAATTAGGCCCAATGTACCTTTTCAGATTATTTTGCCACTTTAGGTGAACATCTAAATGGCAAAGGTTACTCCAAAGACTGAAAACTAGGTGAGCACTAAGAAGTGCAGTGGACGTTCCGTTAGGTGCAGTAGTGCAAATAGTATATAAGGTCTTTATCGTGCTACTGGTGTGCAATGTTTATTACCTCCTAGTAAGGCAGCCAATGTACTGTACATCAGAATGCAAACATCATTTCCCTAGGAACCAGTGACATTACTGAAGTTCTGAGAATACAGCCTATGAATTTCCTTTGATTCAGTCAAATTAGCAAGAGAAGCGATAACACTATTTCCTACTTCTATTAACTTACTTAATTGATATAAAACCTCAATAATTACAATATAATACACATGCAACAATGAAATCACACTTGCAAGTTCTCTTGGGATGGATTCAATAATCCAGCTGGATGTAGATCTCAGACTTGCTATTAAACTTGAGACTTTCTGTGATAACTAGAATTGTTCAACGTCCTCAATATCCAATACAGTCAATTTGCAGCTAATGTAATAATTACAGGGTCACTCTAAAATGTCCATATCCGGACCACATACAATGCTGTTGAAATATTTGGTTATTTTTGTGTAGCACTGTCACAGGCAACATGAACAAAGTCAAAATTAGTAGTAGCTACCAGTGTGTAATCACTTGACATTCATTTTTAAAAGCAAGTCTGCTATCTAGCTCCAATTGCATCTTTTAAGCCATCCAAAGAGTGTTTACAATTGTTATTTTATTCTGGGTACACACTTTAAATATATATAGTTTGTTATAGAGATGAGCGCCTGAAATTTTTCGGGTTTTGTGTTTTGGTTTTGGGTTCGGTTCCGCGGCCGTGTTTTGGGTTCGAACGCGTTTTGGCAAAACCTCACCGAATTTTTTTTGTCGGATTCGGGTGTGTTTTGGATTCGGGTGTTTTTTTCCAAAAACACTAAAAAACAGCTTAAATCATAGAATTTGGGGGTCATTTTGATCCCAAAGTATTATTAACCTCAAAAACCATAATTTACACTCATTTTCAGTCTATTCTGAATACCTCACACCTCACAATATTATTTTTAGTCCTAAAATTTGCACCGGATGGTTATGATGATTATGGATGGACGGACTGCCTGCCGAGTGCCGACACAGAGGTAGCCACAGCCGTGAACTACCGCACTGTACACTGGTTGATAAAGAGATAGTAGTATACTCGTAACAACTAGTATGACACTATGACGGTATAAAGAATGAAAAAAAAACAACGGTTAGGTGGTATATATTATAATAATACAATTATGGATGGACGGACTGCCTGCCGAGTTCCGACACAGAGGTAGCCACAGCCGTGAACTACCGCACTGTACACTGGTTGATAAAGAGATAGTAGTATACTCGTAACAACTAGTATGACTGACTATGACGGTATAAAGAATGGAAAAAAAACCACGGTTAGGTGGTATATATTGTAATACAATTATGGATGGACGGACTGCCTGCCGAGTTCCGACACAGAGGTAGCCACAGCCGTGAACTACCGCACTGTACACTGGTTGATAAAGAGATAGTAGTATACTCGTAACAACTAGTATGACTGACTATGACGGTATAAAGAATGAAAAAAAAACCACGGTTAGGTGGTATATATTATAATACAATTATGGATGGACGGACTGCCTGCCGACTGCCGACACAGAGGTAGCCACAGCCGTGAACTACCGCACTGTACACTGGTTGATAAAGAGATAGTAGTATACTCGTAACAACTAGTATGACACTATGACGGTATAAAGAATGAAAAAAAAACCACGGTTAGGTGGTATATATTATAATACAATTATGGATGGACGGACTGCCTGCCGACTGCCGACACAGAGGTAGCCACAGCCGTGAACTACCGCACTGTACACTGGTTGATAAAGAGATAGTAGTATACTCGTAACAACTAGTATGACACTATGACGGTATAAAGAATGAAAAAAAAACCACGGTTAGGTGGTATATATTATAATACAATTATGGATGGACGGACTGCCTGCCGAGTGCCGACACAGAGGTAGCCACAGCCGTGAACTACCGCACTGTACACTGGTTGATAAAGAGATAGTAGTATACTCGTAACAACTAGTATGACTGACTATGACGGTATAAAGAATGAAAAAAAAACCACGGTTAGGTGGTATATATTATAATACAATTATGGATGGACGGACTGCCTGCCGACTGCCGACACAGAGGTAGCCACAGCCGTGAACTACCGCACTGTACACTGGTTGATAAAGAGATAGTAGTATACTCGTAACAACTAATATGACACTATGACGGTATAAAGAATGAAAAAAAAACCACGGTTAGGTGGTATATATTATAATACAATTATGGATGGACGGACTGCCTGCCGACTGCCGACACAGAGGTAGCCACAGCCGTGAACTACCGCACTGTACACTGGTTGATAAAGAGATAGTAGTATACTCGTAACAACTAGTATGACACTATGACGGTATAAAGAATGAAAAAAAAACCACGGTTAGGTGGTATATATTATAATAATACAATTATGGATGGACGGACTGCCTGCCGACTGCCGACACAGAGGTAGCCACAGCCGTGAACTACCGCACTGTACACTGGTTGATAAAGAGATAGTAGTATACTCGTAACAACTAGTATGACTATGACGACGGTATAAAGAAAGAAAAAAAAATACCACGGTTAGGTGGTATATAATTATACAATTATGGATGGACGGACTGCCTGCCGAGTGCCGACTGCCGACACAGAGGTAGCCACAGCCGTGAACTACCGCACTGTACTGTGTCTGCTGCTAATATAGACTGGTTGATAAAGAGATAGTATACAACAATATACTACTATACTGGTGGTCAGGCACTGGTCACCACTAGTCACACTGGCAGTGGCACTCCTGCAGCAAAAGTGTGCACTGTTTAATTTTAAATTAATATAATATTATGTACTCCTGGCTCCTGCTATAACAACCTGCAGTGCTCCCCAGTCTCCCCCACAATTATTATAAGCTTTTATACATTGATGTGCAGCACACTGGGCTGAGCTGAGTGCACACAGACTGAGTCACACTGTGTGACTGCTGTGTATCGTTTTTTTCAGGCAGAGAACGGATATAGCAGAGAACGGATATATTAAATAAAAGTTAACTTAACAACAACTGCACTGGTCACTGTGGTAAACTCTGTCTGCACAATCTCTCTCTCTCTCTCTCTCTCTTCTAATCTATTCTAATGGAGAGGACGCCAGCCACGTCCTCTCCCTATCAATCTCAATGCACGTGTGAAAATGGCGGCGACGCGCGGCTCCTTATATAGAATCCGAGTCTCGCGAGAATCCGACAGCGTCATGATGACGTTCGGGCGCGCTCGGGTTAACCGAGCAAGGCGGGAAGATCCGAGTCGCTCGGACCCGTGAAAAAAAAAGTGAAGTTCGTGCGGGTTCGGATTCAAAGAAACCGAACCCGCTCATCTCTAGTTTGTTATAGGCCCTACACACTGGCCGATCCGCTGCCGAGCTGCCCGACGGCGGATACGGCCGACGGGCGACCCGGTGGCGGGGGGGCAGTGACGGGGGGAGTGAAGTGTCTTCACTCTCCCCGTCACCCGGCTGCATTGAAGTGCAGGCAAATATGGACGAGATCGTTCATGTTGGCCTACATGTACAGCCGATGGGGGACCAGCGATGAACGAGCGCGGGGCCGTGCATCGTTCATCGCTGGAGCCTCCACACTGCACGATATGAATGGTATCTCGTTCATTAATGAACGAGATCGTTCATATCGTGCAGTCATGACGGCCAGTGTGTAGGGCCCGAGAGACAAATGATATATCGCGTGTGCATCAGCGGGTGAGCTGATATGTCTGTGAATAACGTTGTTCACAGACATATCAGGTCAGCCCCTGCATGACAGCCGATGCCAATGTATCTTGCAGATATATCGGCATTTTCTGGCTGTGTGTACGGCAGGCCATATGCCAGCTGCTGGAACCGCAAAAGATGACATCACAGCTGGGTGGGCAAAGTAAATGCCCGCCCAGTTGTGATGTCTGGCCACACATATCGAGCGGGTGATTGCAAAGTATGTATGCTTACCACATTGGCCGCTCTGTCGGCGAATCCAGCGGTTGGCGAACCCGGCGGCATAGTGTGTACCCAGTCTTACTGTTACATGTGTATTATATTATAATTGTTGAAATGCTATATCAATTAAATAATTCAGTGTAAGTATGAAATAGTGTCAGCTTGTCTCTCGCTAATTTGTTTTTATTTTTCATTATAGTTGCATTATATTAATAGCTGCAGACAGTTATTTGTGATGCTTATTGGTGGAAGTGGGAGCTCCTAGTTTGTTTCGCCTAAGAAATACTGATCTTGATGTGCCTCCATTATGTCAATGGTCCCTAATGAAATTACTTTAATTGGTGGGATATTAGATAATCCCGCGAGACGATGACCAATTTATTGGAAAGTGACCAGATTGGTTGGCAAAGTTTTTGCATCAGTGTGTAGGTTTAGCCTAGTCAAGATTCTAGAGAGAACCTCTCGGGGCATACGTTGGATATGTACAAGACAGTGACGTGCGGTGAGGTAAATGGCTGGGGAGGCACTGGCTTGTATCAGAGCCAGATTTACACATGCATATATATGAGCCCAATAGAGGAGTACTGTACCCTAACCCTAAACCCTCTTCTGACGGCTAAACCTAACCCCCCTTTACCCCCTCCCACGTGATTGCATCCCGCTGAAAGAAGGATCAGGATTACGGGCATCGGTTTGTAGATGCCAGGATCCCGAGTCCTGTCTGGATGTCAACGCCGGTGTTCTAGCTGCGGACGGGATTCCGTCGTCAGTTTTTCCAGTGCCGGGATCCCGTCAGTCGGTATCCTCACTGCATCTCTTTTACCAAGCATGTTGTGTATGTATTACAGTCAATGTAACATTTTGGAGGGTTTGTCTGTCACTTAACTTGCAAGCTGGTGCCGCTGTATGGTCAGAACCGAAACCTCAGGATGATTTACAGAATTAAAAAGTCTGGCTAGCAGACTTTTACGCTCAGATAAGCCATGCCAGAATGCAGCATACAGGGCCTCGTCGTTCCATGCCAGTTCGGCTGCCAGGATCTGGAACTGTATCAGATATTGTCCTACAGTACGTGACCCCTGGCGTAAACGGAGAATCTCGGATGAAGCTGAGGTTACCCGGCCTGGCTCGTCGAAGATGCGCCTGAATGTTGACACGAATGCAGTGTAAGAAGATAGCAGGGTGTCGGACCTCTCCCATAACGGTGATGCCCAATCAAGGGCTGAGCCACTGAGAAGAGAAATAATGTAGGCAATTTTTGTACGGTCACTGGGAAAATTGCCAGGTTGTAGCTCAAACTGAATCTCACACTGGTTGAGAAATCCCCTGCAGAATCTTGGAGATCCGTCAAATTTTGCTGGCGTTGGAAGATGAAGACATGGAGAAGAAATGGGTAAGGTGGGTGGGGTTATAGCTGGAGTCACTGTGGTTGACGCACCAGACGCGCCTGATCCACGGAGAGTTGTCTGAATCCCATCCAGCCGAGTAGAGAGATCCTGGAGACAGCGGATGATGTGGCCCTGTGCAGCCTCCTGATGTTCTAGTCGGGCTGCCAGTTCTTGCATCGGCCTGGCCCCTTGATCCTGATCTCCGGCTGGATTCATTAGGTCAGTGCTTACTGTCACAACTGAGGGCCTGAGCTGACGGGAGGCAGCCTCAGTTGTAGGGGCTGAGATGTACCGGAACCTGGGAGGTTGTATCAGACCCCTGGACATGTAAGTAACATGAAGAAGAACCGCCCGAAGGCGTGACCACGACAACTTGAATAAAAGTCAATGATGTTTATTTATGACAAACTCCATGCATCACAGTAGCAGTAAAAGAAACATAAAATCAGCAGAGAAATAATACAGTTCCTGGGTACTACAGGGTGGCAGGGGCCACAGAGCTCTGGTAGTATGAGACAGTTCTTATTATCTGCAAGTCGGAAAGTCCTTACCAGGCCTGACTGTAGCAATGAAGAAAGCCCAGGATCGTACCAGCTGGTGTTCCAGGGAAAGCTGGACTGCAGTAAATAAAATAGCTGCTGTGGGTTCTGGTTGGAACCAGACAGATGTTGGCACGGAGTGGATACTGGCTGGAACCAGCCGATGCCAATGTATCTTGCAGATATATCGGCATTTTCTGGCTGTGTGTACGGCAGGCCATATGCCAGCTGCTGGAACCGCAAAAGATGACATCACAGCTGGGTGGGCAAAGTAAATGCCCGCCCAGTTGTGATGTCTGGCCACACATATCGAGCGGGTGATTGCAAAGTATGTATGCTTACCACATTGGCCGCTCTGTCGGCGAATCCAGCGGTTGGCGAACCCGGCGGCATAGTGTGTACCCAGTCTTACTGTTACATGTGTATTATATTATAATTGTTGAAATGCTATATCAATTAAATAATTCAGTGTAAGTATGAAATAGTGTCAGCTTGTCTCTCGCTAATTTGTTTTTATTTTTCATTATAGTTGCATTATATTAATAGCTGCAGACAGTTATTTGTGATGCTTATTGGTGGAAGTGGGAGCTCCTAGTTTGTTTCGCCTAAGAAATACTGATCTTGATGTGCCTCCATTATGTCAATGGTCCCTAATGAAATTACTTTAATTGGTGGGATATTAGATAATCCCGCGAGACGATGACCAATTTATTGGAAAGTGACCAGATTGGTTGGCAAAGTTTTTGCATCAGTGTGTAGGTTTAGCCTAGTCAAGATTCTAGAGAGAACCTCTCGGGGCATACGTTGGATATGTACAAGACAGTGACGTGCGGTGAGGTAAATGGCTGGGGAGGCACTGGCTTGTATCAGAGCCAGATTTACACATGCATATATATGAGCCCAATAGAGGAGTACTGTACCCTAACCCTAAACCCTCTTCTGACGGCTAAACCTAACCCCCCTTTACCCCCTCCCACGTGATTGCATCCCGCTGAAAGAAGGATCAGGATTACGGGCATCGGTTTGTAGATGCCAGGATCCCGAGTCCTGTCTGGATGTCAACGCCGGTGTTCTAGCTGCGGACGGGATTCCGTCGTCAGTTTTTCCAGTGCCGGGATCCCGTCAGTCGGTATCCTCACTGCATCTCTTTTACCAAGCATGTTGTGTATGTATTACAGTCAATGTAACATTTTGGAGGGTTTGTCTGTCACTTAACTTGCAAGCTGGTGCCGCTGTATGGTCAGAACCGAAACCTCAGGATGATTTACAGAATTAAAAAGTCTGGCTAGCAGACTTTTACGCTCAGATAAGCCATGCCAGAATGCAGCATACAGGGCCTCGTTGTTCCATGCCAGTTCGGCTGCCAGGATCTGGAACTGTATCAGATATTGTCCTACAGTACGTGACCCCTGGCGTAAACGGAGAATCTCGGATGAAGCTGAGGTTACCCGGCCTGGCTCGTCGAAGATGCGCCTGAATGTTGACACGAATGCAGTGTAAGAAGATAGCAGGGTGTCGGACCTCTCCCATAACGGTGATGCCCAATCAAGGGCTGAGCCACTGAGAAGAGAAATAATGTAGGCAATTTTTGTACGGTCACTGGGAAAATTGCCAGGTTGTAGCTCAAACTGAATCTCACACTGGTTGAGAAATCCCCTGCAGAATCTTGGAGATCCGTCAAATTTTGCTGGCGTTGGAAGATGAAGACATGGAGAAGAAATGGGTAAGGTGGGTGGGGTTATAGCTGGAGTCACTGTGGTTGACGCACCAGACGCGCCTGATCCACGGAGAGTTGTCTGAATCCCATCCAGCCGAGTAGAGAGATCCTGGAGACAGCGGATGATGTGGCCCTGTGCAGCCTCCTGATGTTCTAGTCGGGCTGCCAGTTCTTGCATCGGCCTGGCCCCTTGATCCTGATCTCCGGCTGGATTCATTAGGTCAGTGCTTACTGTCACAACTGAGGGCCTGAGCTGACGGGAGGCAGCCTCAGTTGTAGGGGCTGAGATGTACCGGAACCTGGGAGGTTGTATCAGACCCCTGGACATGTAAGTAACATGAAGAAGAACCGCCCGAAGGCGTGACCACGACAACTTGAATAAAAGTCAATGATGTTTATTTATGACAAACTCCATGCATCACAGTAGCAGTAAAAGAAACATAAAATCAGCAGAGAAATAATACAGTTCCTGGGTACTACAGGGTGGCAGGGGCCACAGAGCTCTGGTAGTATGAGACAGTTCTTATTATCTGCAAGTCGGAAAGTCCTTACCAGGCCTGACTGTAGCAATGAAGAAAGCCCAGGATCGTACCAGCTGGTGTTCCAGGGAAAGCTGGACTGCAGTAAATAAAATAGCTGCTGTGGGTTCTGGTTGGAACCAGACAGATGTTGGCACGGAGTGGATACTGGCTGGAACCAGCCGATGCCAATGTATCTTGCAGATATATCGGCATTTTCTGGCTGTGTGTACGGCAGGCCATATGCCAGCTGCTGGAACCGCAAAAGATGACATCACAGCTGGGTGGGCAAAGTAAATGCCCGCCCAGTTGTGATGTCTGGCCACACATATCGAGCGGGTGATTGCAAAGTATGTATGCTTACCACATTGGCCGCTCTGTCGGCGAATCCAGCGGTTGGCGAACCCGGCGGCATAGTGTGTACCCAGTCTTACTGTTACATGTGTATTATATTATAATTGTTGAAATGCTATATCAATTAAATAATTCAGTGTAAGTATGAAATAGTGTCAGCTTGTCTCTCGCTAATTTGTTTTTATTTTTCATTATAGTTGCATTATATTAATAGCTGCAGACAGTTATTTGTGATGCTTATTGGTGGAAGTGGGAGCTCCTAGTTTGTTTCGCCTAAGAAATACTGATCTTGATGTGCCTCCATTATGTCAATGGTCCCTAATGAAATTACTTTAATTGGTGGGATATTAGATAATCCCGCGAGACGATGACCAATTTATTGGAAAGTGACCAGATTGGTTGGCAAAGTTTTTGCATCAGTGTGTAGGTTTAGCCTAGTCAAGATTCTAGAGAGAACCTCTCGGGGCATACGTTGGATATGTACAAGACAGTGACGTGCGGTGAGGTAAATGGCTGGGGAGGCACTGGCTTGTATCAGAGCCAGATTTACACATGCATATATATGAGCCCAATAGAGGAGTACTGTACCCTAACCCTAAACCCTCTTCTGACGGCTAAACCTAACCCCCCTTTACCCCCTCCCACGTGATTGCATCCCGCTGAAAGAAGGATCAGGATTACGGGCATCGGTTTGTAGATGCCAGGATCCCGAGTCCTGTCTGGATGTCAACGCCGGTGTTCTAGCTGCGGACGGGATTCCGTCGTCAGTTTTTCCAGTGCCGGGATCCCGTCAGTCGGTATCCTCACTGCATCTCTTTTACCAAGCATGTTGTGTATGTATTACAGTCAATGTAACATTTTGGAGGGTTTGTCTGTCACTTAACTTGCAAGCTGGTGCCGCTGTATGGTCAGAACCGAAACCTCAGGATGATTTACAGAATTAAAAAGTCTGGCTAGCAGACTTTTACGCTCAGATAAGCCATGCCAGAATGCAGCATACAGGGCCTCGTTGTTCCATGCCAGTTCGGCTGCCAGGATCTGGAACTGTATCAGATATTGTCCTACAGTACGTGACCCCTGGCGTAAACGGAGAATCTCGGATGAAGCTGAGGTTACCCGGCCTGGCTCGTCGAAGATGCGCCTGAATGTTGACACGAATGCAGTGTAAGAAGATAGCAGGGTGTCGGACCTCTCCCATAACGGTGATGCCCAATCAAGGGCTGAGCCACTGAGAAGAGAAATAATGTAGGCAATTTTTGTACGGTCACTGGGAAAATTGCCAGGTTGTAGCTCAAACTGAATCTCACACTGGTTGAGAAATCCCCTGCAGAATCTTGGAGATCCGTCAAATTTTGCTGGCGTTGGAAGATGAAGACATGGAGAAGAAATGGGTAAGGTGGGTGGGGTTATAGCTGGAGTCACTGTGGTTGACGCACCAGACGCGCCTGATCCACGGAGAGTTGTCTGAATCCCATCCAGCCGAGTAGAGAGATCCTGGAGACAGCGGATGATGTGGCCCTGTGCAGCCTCCTGATGTTCTAGTCGGGCTGCCAGTTCTTGCATCGGCCTGGCCCCTTGATCCTGATCTCCGGCTGGATTCATTAGGTCAGTGCTTACTGTCACAACTGAGGGCCTGAGCTGACGGGAGGCAGCCTCAGTTGTAGGGGCTGAGATGTACCGGAACCTGGGAGGTTGTATCAGACCCCTGGACATGTAAGTAACATGAAGAAGAACCGCCCGAAGGCGTGACCACGACAACTTGAATAAAAGTCAACGATGTTTATTTATGACAAACTCCATGCATCACAGTAGCAGTAAAAGAAACATAAAATCAGCAGAGAAATAATACAGTTCCTGGGTACTACAGGGTGGCAGGGGCCACAGAGCTCTGGTAGTATGAGACAGTTCTTATTATCTGCAAGTCGGAAAGTCCTTACCAGGCCTGACTGTAGCAATGAAGAAAGCCCAGGATCGTACCAGCTGGTGTTCCAGGGAAAGCTGGACTGCAGTAAATAAAATAGCTGCTGTGGGTTCTGGTTGGAACCAGACAGATGTTGGCACGGAGTGGATACTGGCTGGAACCAGCCGATGCCAATGTATCTTGCAGATATATCGGCATTTTCTGGCTGTGTGTACGGCAGGCCATATGCCAGCTGCTGGAACCGCAAAAGATGACATCACAGCTGGGTGGGCAAAGTAAATGCCCGCCCAGTTGTGATGTCTGGCCACACATATCGAGCGGGTGATTGCAAAGTATGTATGCTTACCACATTGGCCGCTCTGTCGGCGAATCCAGCGGTTGGCGAACCCGGCGGCATAGTGTGTACCCAGTCTTACTGTTACATGTGTATTATATTATAATTGTTGAAATGCTATATCAATTAAATAATTCAGTGTAAGTATGAAATAGTGTCAGCTTGTCTCTCGCTAATTTGTTTTTATTTTTCATTATAGTTGCATTATATTAATAGCTGCAGACAGTTATTTGTGATGCTTATTGGTGGAAGTGGGAGCTCCTAGTTTGTTTCGCCTAAGAAATACTGATCTTGATGTGCCTCCATTATGTCAATGGTCCCTAATGAAATTACTTTAATTGGTGGGATATTAGATAATCCCGCGAGACGATGACCAATTTATTGGAAAGTGACCAGATTGGTTGGCAAAGTTTTTGCATCAGTGTGTAGGTTTAGCCTAGTCAAGATTCTAGAGAGAACCTCTCGGGGCATACGTTGGATATGTACAAGTACAAGAAATATACAGAAAAGAGCCGTAGTGCTGGTGCTGTGCTAGCACAATCCTTACAGATCCCATTAATAAAATGAGTGCTCCATCTGCAATCAAGCCAGCTCCTATCTTCATGAAAGAATGAAGGCTTCTTACATTTGTTATTGGGAGAGTTGGGGGGAGGTTTAGGCTTTAGAAAAGGGACTACCCCTACATTTTAGATTCCCTTTTTCTTTTTCCACTACTGGTAGGAGATAAGTGGGGATATTTCCTATATATTTGCTAGGAGTTTAGAGAAAAGGTGTTTTGACAATCGAATGTGGCATTATTTGCACTTCAGAGTCCACAGAGCATAAAGATGTGGCTTGATTAAGAGTCCTTTACCCTATCTGTGTATAATAATAATAATAATAATAATAATAATAAAAGTGTTAAATACACATTTCATATTTGTATTGAGTTAATAATACATTTTCAATATAAATTAATAAAATATAAGCACAAATACAAAATGCAAATACAAATTAAAATGACAATCTCAACATGACTAAAGGACATTGTCTCCCACCCGTGTTCTTTTTCCCTCTCACCTCACTCATTCTGTTTCTAACAGCATCCTCTCTCCTATCCCTCAAGTCTGCCGCTTATTGTCATAGAAAACTACTTCTTCTCCTCTGCCCACACATTCATGCTATCTGTAAATCCTGCCACTTTTACCTACATAACATCTCTATTATCATACCCTTCCTGACCCTGTAGGCTACCAAATCTCTTGTTCAAGCCTTCATCAACTCCTGCCTGGACTACTGTAACCTCCTATTCTCTGTTTTTCCTTTTTCACACCTCTCCACTCTTAAATCTGTCTTCAGTGCTACTATACTGCCATCTTACTGATTTGATCTCTCCATTAACTGGCTCCTGTTCCACCACAGACTCTAATTTATGCACCTCGTCATCATGTTGTAAGCACTTAATCACTTCTCTTACTCCTACATCTCTGACTTCATATGAATCCACACTCACTCTTGACTGCTCTTCCTTTCATTGTTATTGTCATCTTGCCTCCTTGATGATTACCTCCTCCCACTTCCGCATCAGGACTTCTGTGCAGTGTTAATTTTGTTGTCGAAAATTTTTACTAAAAATATTCGGCGGCTACAGTTTATTTCAGGGCTAAAATTAGACTAATAATAGACTAAAATGAAAACTAAGATCAACTGACTAAATCTTAATTGAACAAAGCAAAAAAAGTGACTAAGACTAAAACTAAATTTAAAATCATTGTCAAAATTACCGCTGGAAGTATGGTTTTTATTAAATTTTTAAAGAACAATTATGTGTTCTAGATATTTGCAGAAAATAAATATGACCTGCTACGAAGGAAATAGGATTGTGCCTTGCACTTGTTTGTTCTAACAAACTTAAGGGATTCATGTGTACAGTATATATATATATATATATATATATATATATATATGGAAGTACTACGGTAAGTCAGACTCAGTATGTAACACATTTTCAACCTAATGAGCCTAGATTACTAAACACATAGTTAAAGGTATGCAAACTTGTCCAGGGAATTTTAGAGAAAATTTCTTCAGCAAAATCCATTATAGTATCATTAAACTATTTGCAAAAGTTATGACTAAAACATTGAGTAAATTTAGACTCAAATGAAAACTGAGATCCACTGACTAAATCTTGACTAAAATGAAGCAAAACAAAAAGACAAAAATGTGATTTTAAACTAACTACAATTTTAAGTAAGAAACTAAGACTAAAACTAAATTGAAAATCCTTGTCAAAATTATCACTGCGTCTGTGCTGCTTTCCTCCTCTGGAACACACTCACACATCTTATCAGAATGTCTACTAGCATGCAGTGATTCAAACGTGCCCTGAAAACACATTAGTTCATTAAAGCACTAATCATCTCTTCCCCATACACCTTCAAGTTTTACTTACCCCCTCCCCCCCAGCTCTTTAGACTGTAAACTCTCAGTAAGGCCATCGACCACCTTATAGTTCTAACCCATGGGTGTAGTATGGTATGCCGGCGGTCGGGCTCCCAGTGAACAGCATACCGGCGCCGGCATACCGACAGCTTGGCGAGCACAAATTAGCCCCTTGCAGGCTCGCTGCGGGCATGGTGGCATGCTACACGCGCCACGCTATCTATTCTCCCTCAAGGGGGGTCGTGGACCCCCAAGAGGGAGAAAAGATGTCGGTATGCCGGCGGTCAGGATTCCGGCGCCGGTATGGTGGTCGCCAGGAGCCCGGCCACCGGCAACCTGAAGACCACCCCTAACCAATCACTATCCTTGTCTCCCACACACAGTCAGTCATACCGATCCCTTCTATACAGCACTTCCCAGGCAAAGGGTTACTAAGTGCTACTGTTAATAACTATGTCTAACTTTATTTCTTTTTTTGTAATCCCTGAGCTGTCTGTTTGAACCTTTTTATATTGTATTGTTTTCTTATTCTAATGTAATTCTTCATATATTGCACTGTGGACATTTGGTGGTGCCATTTAAGTAAAATATAATAAATTCAATTAAATAGAATCTTTTGTTTTCTCCTTTAGGCCCAGATTTATTAAGCCTTGGAGAGTGATAAATAGCATGGTGATAAAGTGCCAACCAATCAGTTCCTAACTGCCATGTCAAAGGCAGTGTTTGAAAAATGACAGTTAAGAGCTGTTTGGCTGGTACTTTGGGGCAGATGTATTAAGCCTGTAGAAGTGATAAAGCAGTAATAAGTGCAAGGTGATAACGCAGCAGCCAATCAGCTCCAGTATATAAATTGCCAGTTAGGAGCGGATTGGCTGGTGCATTATCACCTTGCGCTTATCACTGCTTTATCAGTTCTCCAGGCTTAATACATCATGATCTGCCTCTTTATTAACGTGCTATTTATTACTCTCCAAGGCTTGATAAATCTGGGCCTTAATAATCAAATGGTGCTCTTCTTTATTGCAGTAGTCCAAATGGCAAGGTAAATTAAGCAATCTTAATAAATGTACCTGTTTTTGTATAATATAGCCACAACGCTAATGAATAAAGTACTTTCTGCTGTATGGGTCAAAATGCAGTAAGCCAGTCAGAGGTACTGTAGCTAGATAATTTTGCAAATTGTCTGCATTGTTTCATGTTGTTACGCCAGTCCTCCAGCACGTACAAAAAGGTGAATCTACAGATGTATCTATGTCTGATTGTGTTGCGATTACATAAACTCGCCCTTACCGTACTTGATCTACACATACCCTTGTCACCTCTCCAGACATAAGAACAAACAAATGTAGGCGTACATATTTTTGGGGCAAAAAAAGAATACACAAATGCAGAACTTACACAAAAGTAATTGACATAAATTGAGATGTAATTAAGCCCCTCAATGTTATCCAGAATATTTTGCACTGTACAATGATTAATATGTGATTGTTCAGATTATTTTTCACACTAAAAGGGGTATTCCATTAGCTGCAATGCAGCACTGACCAAAAACTGCAGGGGGGAGCTAGCCAGCAATAAACACATACATGTCAAGGTGTATGTAACATATGTGCTGCCTTCCTTCCCGGAGATTAGCAGCCACTGCAGCATGCATGTGACACATGCACACAGTGCTCAGCCTGTGTATTTTCAATAAGCTCGCCCCAGACTCCTGCGAAACCAGCCAACAGGAGTCTGGGGGTGGATTTATTGAAGATAGTCAGAGCACTGTATTCCTGTGTCCCGTGCATGCGTGCTGCAGTGGCTGCTGATCAACGGCTAAGTAAGCCAGCACATATGTTACATACAACTTGATATGTATGTTTATATGTGCTGCCTGGCTCCCCCATGCAGTCTTGGGTCAGCACTGCAGCCCAGGGGCAGCAGCCGCCACTGGCCTTGATCATTTTTCTTCCCAAAAAATTGGGATGATTTTTGACCAATGGTCATTATCAGGCTATCCCTAGAGGGCTCAGAATTTACTGCGCATGGTGGTCATTTTCCCAGTGATTTCTCTAATGCACATGAGCAGAACTCCGTGAAAATGGCAGCAGCACCATTTCACTGTGTTTTACCTGTGCTTCTGACATCGGCAAGTGACTCCGGAGGGGTGAGTATTCAAAAAATGGGTGTAGTGTGTGCGGTGTGGCCCCCCTGGACTCAGGCGCCTGTGTGCACCGCACATACTGCACCCATTATAAATACGGTAGGGTTATCAGGGCTAATAGGTTAGACCCTGCCAAATCCATTAGCCATGGTAAATTACCGTGGCTAATTGGATACCGTTCTATAGATGTAACTTACAGCTCAGTGCCGAAAGTTGGAGGCATGGCTTATTATTACGGCATTCCTGCTAAGCAATGCCACCTTTTTACCATGGGCAAATCCCCATTTTCAGTGCCACGCGGCTTCACTGCACATAGAAGTCCCGCATCTGTGAACATAAATGTTGGGAGGTATGTTACAGGCAGTGCTTGGAAACACATCAACAAACAACACAAATGAGAGATTTGTGAAAACTGTTCCACAGGTTTCTTTGTATAAATACCGAGCAACCTATCAGATTCCTGCTCTTTTTTTTCTAGCACAGTCTATAAAATTAAATCATGCCTCTAACTGGTTAATATGAGCAACACAACCTTCTTTTCTTGCTACCTGTAGAGCAGTTTTATAAATGTGCCAAACACATTCAAACTAAACCTGAACATGTAAGAACACTCAATTGACAAGGCTTCCCTGACTGCAATTTTGTATAGTAGCTTTAGAACCAAATAACAAGGCTGAACGGAGTAGACATCTCTGCAAACTCCATTAACCACCCCCCCACCCCCCCCCCCACACACACACACACACAAAATATCCCTATAGCTATGTCCATGATTAATAAGATACACCTGGAGGCGGATTTTGAATTTAGATAATTCTAATTGACAAGTAATTATTATTTTGGCTATTCATTCTTTCTATGACAATCAGGGGCGGACTGGGATGGAAAATTTATGGGAGCAGCTCTAATGGGGGCGGGGTCTGTTGTGGGGGTGGGGTCTATTGATGGGAAGGAATTCCTCCTCATAGTGGCTGATCCTGAGTTGGACGCAGTTGCGGCCTTCCTTTGCATCTTTTGCTGCAGCTGTGACTTTATGCTAATGTCGCTACAGTGCAGTTCCCTGGTGTACATCTGTGCATTTGAATATGCAAGGACTGAGGTGCCCACTTTTAGTGCCTACAGACGCTCCAATCATGCTTTGTGCATCTTTAGACACCACCATTGATCACACCATTGAAACTTTCACAAGCCCTATGCTAGGTGCAGATCATCCACCTGAGTATGGCCTCCAATGTGAGCAATTGAACGTCTCTATTAGTGATGAGCGGGTTCGGTTTCTCCGAAACCGAACCCCCCCGAACTTCACCTTTTTCACACGGGTCCGAGGCAGGTTCGAACCTGCCCGCCTTGCTCGGCTAACCCGAGCGCGCCCGAACGTCATCATCCCGCTGTCGGATTCTCGCGAGATTCGGATTCTATATAAGCAGCCGCGCGTCGCCGCCATTTTGACTCGTGCATTGGAGATGATAGGGAGAGGACGTGGCTGGCGTCCTCTCCGTTTGTTGTAGAAGTTGATTGGTTTACTTTATTTCTTATTTGTGGGGAGGATTGGGGAGCAGCTGTTAGGAGTACAGTGCAGAGTTTTGCTGATAAGTGACCACCAGTTTTTATCCGTTCTCTGCCTGAAAAAAACGCTCCATACCACATCTGTGCTCAGTGTGCTGCATGATATATCTGTGCTGAGTGCTCACACTGCTTAATTGTGGGAACTGGGGAGCAGCTATAGCAGGAGTACAGTGCAGAGTTTTGCTGACAGTGACCACCAGTATACGTTGTCTGCCTGAAAAACACTCCATATCTGTGCTCACAGTGTGCTGCTTTATTGTGGGGACTGGGGACCACCAGTATAATTAATATTATATAGGAATAGTACAGTGCAGAGTGCACTGCTGTACCTACCTCTGTGTCGTCACTCGTCATCCATTAAGTATACTATCCATCTGCATTGTATACCTGTGGTGCATTTTAGACTAGTTTAGCAGTTTGCTGACAGTGTCCACCAGTATACTATATATAGCAGTACGGTAGGCCACTGCTGTGTACCTACCTCTGTGTCGTCACTCGTCATCCATTAAGTATACTATCCATCTACATTCTATACCTGTGGTGCATTTTAGACAGTTTTGCAGTTTGCTGACAGTGTCCACCAGTATACTATATATAGCATTATGGTAGGCCACTGCTGTGTACCTACCTCTGTGTCATCACTCGTCATCCATTAAGTATACTATCCATCTACATTCTATACCTGTGGTGCATTTTAGACAGTTTTGCAGTTTGCTGACAGTGTCCACCAGTATACTATATATAGCAGTACGGTAGGCCACTGCTGTGTACCTACCTCTGTGTCGTCACTCGTCATCCATTAAGTATACTATCCATCTACATTCTATACTTGTGGTGCATTTTAGACAGTTTTGCAGTTTGCTGACAGTGTCCACCAGTATACTATATATAGCAGTACGGTAGGCCACTGCTGTGTACCTACCTCTGTGTCGTCACTCGTCATCCATTAAGTATACTATCCATCTACATTCTATACCTGTGGTGCATTTTAGACAGTTTTGCAGTTTGCTGACAGTGTCCACCAGTATACTATATATAGCAGTACGGTAGGCCACTGCTGTGTACCTACCTCTGTGTCGTCACTCGTCATCCATTAAGTATACTATCCATCTACATTCTATACCTGTGGTGCATTTTAGACAGTTTTGCAGTTTGCTGACAGTGTCCACCAGTATACTATATATAGCAGTACGGTATGCCACTGCTGTGTACCTACCTCTGTGTCGTCACTCGTCATCAATTAAGTATACTATCCATCTACATTCTATACCTGTGGTGCATTTTAGACAGTTTTGCAGTTTGCTGACAGTGTCCACCAGTATACTATATATAGCAGTACGGTAGGCCACTGCTGTGTACCTACCTCTGTGTCGTCACTCGTCATCCATTAAGTATACTATCCATCTACATTCTATACCTATGGTGCATTTTAGACAGTTTTGCAGTTTGCTGACAGTGTCCACCAGTATACTATATATAGCAGTACGGTAGGCCACTGCTGTGTACCTACCTCTGTGTCGTCACTCGTCATCCATTAAGTATACTATCCATCTACATTCTATACCTGTGGTGCATTTTAGACAGTTTTGCAGTTTGCTGACAGTGTTCACCAGTATACTATATATAGCAGTACGGTAGGCCACTGCTGTGTACCTACCTCTGTGTCGTCACTCGTCATCCATAAAGTATACTATCCATCTACATTCTATACCTGTGGTGCATTTTAGACAGTTTTGCAGTTTGCTGACAGTGTCCACCAGTATACTATATATAGCAGTACGGTAGGCCACTGCTGTGTACCTACCTCTGTGTCGTCACTCGTCATCCATTAAGTATACTATCCATCTACATTCTATACCTGTGGTGCATTTTAGACAGTTTTGCAGTTTGCTGACAGTGTCCACCAGTATACTATATATAGCAGTACGGTAGGCCACTGCTGTGTACCTACCTCTGTGTCGTCACTCGTCATCCATTAAGTATACTATCCATCTACATTCTATACCTGTGGTGCATTTTAGACAGTTTTGCAGTTTGCTGACAGTGTCCACCAGTATACTATATATAGCAGTACGGTAGGCCACTGCTGTGTACCTACCTCTGTGTCGTCACTCGTCATCCATTAAGTATACTATCCATCTACATTCTATACCTGTGGTGCATTTTAGACAGTTTTGCAGTTTGCTGACAGTGTCCACCAGTATACTATATATAGCAGTACGGTAGGCCACTGCTGTGTACCTACCTCTGTGTCGTCACTCGTCATCCATTAAGTATACTATCCATCTACATTCTATACCTGTGGTGCATTTTAGACAGTTTTGCAGTTTGCTGACAGTGTCCACCAGTATACTATATATAGCAGTACGGTAGGCCACTGCTGTGTACCTACCTCTGTGTCGTCACTCGTCATCCATTAAGTATACTATCCATCTACATTCTATACTTGTGGTGCATTTTAGACAGTTTTGCAGTTTGCTGACAGTGTCCACCAGTATACTATATATAGCAGTACGGTAGGCCACTGCTGTGTACCTACCTCTGTGTCGTCACTCGTCATCCATTAAGTATACTATCCATCTACATTCTATACCTGTGGTGCATTTTAGACAGTTTTGCAGTTTGCTGACAGTGTCCACCAGTATACTATATATAGCAGTACGGTAGGCCACTGCTGTGTACCTACCTCTGTGTCGTCACTCGTCATCCATTAAGTATACTATCCATCTACATTCTATACCTGTGGTGCATTTTAGACAGTTTTGCAGTTTGCTGACAGTGTCCACCAGTATACTATATATAGCAGTACGGTATGCCACTGCTGTGTACCTACCTCTGTGTCGTCACTCGTCATCAATTAAGTATACTATCCATCTACATTCTATACCTGTGGTGCATTTTAGACAGTTTTGCAGTTTGCTGACAGTGTCCACCAGTATACTATATATAGCAGTACGGTAGGCCACTGCTGTGTACCTACCTCTGTGTCGTCACTCGTCATCCATTAAGTATACTATCCATCTACATTCTATACCTGTGGTGCATTTTAGACAGTTTTGCAGTTTGCTGACAGTGTCCACCAGTATACTATATATAGCAGTACGGTAGGCCACTGCTGTGTACCTACCTCTGTGTCGTCACTCGTCATCCATTAAGTATACTATCCATCTACATTCTATACCTGTGGTGCATTTTAGACAGTTTTGCAGTTTGCTGACAGTGTCCACCAGTATACTATATATAGCAGTACGGTAGGCCACTGCTGTGTACCTACCTCTGTGTCGTCACTCGTCATCCATTAAGTATACTATCCATCTACATTCTATACCTGTGGTGCATTTTAGACAGTTTTGCAGTTTGCTGACAGTGTCCACAAGTATACTATATATAGCAGTACGGTAGGCCACTGCTGTGTACCTACCTCTGTGTCGTCACTCGTCATCCATTAAGTATACTATCCATCTACATTCTATACCTGTGGTGCATTTTAGACAGTTTTGCAGTTTGCTGACAGTGTCCACCAGTATACTATATATAGCAGTACGGTAGGCCACTGCTGTGTACCTACCTCTGTGTCGTCACTCGTCATCCATTAAGTATACTATCCATCTACATTCTATATATATATTCTATATAATTCCACACATTAAAAAATGGAGAACAAAAATGTGGAGGTTAAAGGGAAAGATCAAGATCCACTTCCACCTCGTGCTGAAGCTGCTGCCACTAGTCATGGCCGAGACGATGAAATGCCATCAACGTCGTCTGCCAAGGCCGATGCCCAATGTCATAGTAGAGAGCATGTAAAATCCAAAACACAAAAGTTCAGTAAAATGACCCAAAAATCAAAATTAAAAGCGTCTGAGGAGAAGCGTAAACTTGCCAATATGCCATTTACGACACGGAGTGGTAAGGAACGGCTGAGGCCCTGGCCTATGTTCATGGCTAGTGGTTCAGCTTCAAATGAGGATGGAAGCACTCATCCTCTCACTAGAAAAAAGAAAAGACTTAAGCTGGCAAAAGCACAGCAAAGAACTGTGCGTTCTTCAAAATCACAAATCCCCAAGGAGAGTCCAATTGTGTTGGTTGCGATGCCTGACTTCCCAACACTGGACGGGAAGAGCTTGCGCCTTCCACCATTTGCACGCCCCCTGCAAGTGCTGGAAGGAGCACCCGCAGTCCAGTTCCTGATAGTCAAATTGAAGATGTCACTGTTGAAGTACACCAGGATGAGGATATGGGTGTTGCTGGCGCTGGGGAGGAAATTGACAAGGAGGATTCTGATGGTGAGGTGGTTTGTTTAAGTCAGGCACCCGGGGAGACACCTGTTGTCCGTGGGAGGAATATGGCCCTTGACATGCCTGGTCAAAATACAAAAAAAATCAGCTCTTCGGTGTGGAATTATTTCAACACAAATGCGGACAACAGGTGTCAAGCCGTGTGTTGCCTTTGTCAAGCTGTAATAAGTAGGGGTAAGGACGTTAACCGCCTCGGAACATCCTCCCTTGTACGTCACCTGCAGCGCATTCATCATAAGTCAGTGACAAGTTCAAAAACTTTGGGTGACAGCGGAAGCAGTCCACTGACCACTAAATCCCTTCCTCTTGTAACCAAGCTCCTGCAAACCACACCACCAACTCCCTCAGTGTCAATTTCCTCCTTACCCTGGAAAGCCAATAGTCCTGCAGGCCATGTCACTGGCAAGTCTGACGAGTCCTCTCCTGCCTGGGATTCCTCCGATGCATCCTTGAGTGTAACGCCTACTGCTGCTGGCGCTGCTGTTGTTGCTGCTGGGAGTCGATCGTCATCCCAGAGGGGAAGTCGGAAGACCACTTGTACTACTTCCAGTAAGCAATTGACTGTCCAACAGTCCTTTGCGAGGAAGATGAAATATCACAGCAGTCATCCTGCTGCAAAGCGGATAACTGAGGCCTTGGCAGCCTGGGCGGTGAGAAACGTGGTTCCGATATCCATCGTTAATTCAGAGCCAACTAGAGACTTGATTGAGGTACTGTGTCCCCGGTACCAAATACCATCTAGGTTCCATTTCTCTAGGCAGGCGATATCGAAAATGTACACAGACCTCAGAAAAAGACTCACCAGTGTCCTAAAAAATGCAGTTGTACCCAATGTCCACTTAACCACGGACATGTGGACAAGTGGAGCAGGGCAGACTCAGGACTATATGACTGTGACAGCCCACTGGGTAGATGTATTGCCTCCCGCAGCAAGAACAGCAGCGGCGGCACCAGTAGCAGCATCTCGCAAACGCCAACTCGTTCCTAGGCAGGCTACGCTTTGTATCACCGCTTTCCAGAATAGGCACACAGCTGAAAACCTCTTACGGCAACTGAGGAAGATCATCGCAGAATGGCTTACCCCAATTGGACTCTCCTGGGGATTTGTGACATCGGACAACGCCAGCAATATTGTGCGTGCATTACATCTGGGCAAATTCCATCACGTCCCATGTTTTGCACATACCTTGAATTTGGTGGTGCAGAATTATTTAAAAAACGACAGGGTCGTGCAAGAGATGCTGTCGGTGGCCCGAAGAATTGCGGGCCACTTTCGGCATTCAGGCACCGCGTACAGAAGACTGGAGCACCACCAAACATTCCTGAACCTGCCCTGCCATCATCTGAAGCAAGAGGTGGTAACGAGGTGGAATTCAACCCTCTATATGCTTCAGAGGATGGAGGAGCAGCAAAAGGCCATTCAAGCCTATACATCTGGCCACGATATAGGCAAAGGAGGTGAAATGCACCTGACTTAAGCGCAGTGGAGAATGATTTCAACGTTGTGCAAGGTTCTGCAACCCTTTGAACTTGCCACACGTGAAGTCAGTTCAGACACTGCCAGCCTGAGTCAGGTCATTCCCCTCATCAGGCTTTTGCAGAAGAAGCTGGAGACATTGAAGGAGGAGCTAAAACAGAGCGATTCCGCTAGGCATGTGAGACTTGTGGATGGAGCCCTTAATTCGCTTAACCAGGATTCACAGGTGGTCAATCTGTTGAAATCAGAGCACTACATTTTGGCCACCGTGCTCGATCCTAGATTTAAAACCTACGTTGTATCTCTCTTTCCGGCAGACACAAGTCTGCAGAGGTTCAAAGACCTGCTGGTGAGAAAATTGTCAAGTCAAGCGGAACGTGACCCGTCACCATCTCCTCCTTCACATTCTCCCGCAACTGGGGGTGCGAGGAAAAGGCTAAGAATTCCGAGCCCACCCGCTGGCGGTGATGCAGGGCAGTCTGGAGCGAGTGCTGACATCTGGTCCGGACTGAAGGACCTGGCAACGATTACTGACATGTCGTCTACTGTCACTGCATATGATTCTCTCACCATTGAAAGAATGGTGGACGATTATATGAGTGACCGCATCCAAGTAGGCACGTCAGACAGTCCGTACGTATACTGGCAGGAAAAAGAGGCAATTTGGAGGCCCTTGCAGAAACTGGCTTTATTCTACCTAAGTTGCCCTCCCTCCAGTGTGTACTCCGAAAGAGTGTTTAGTGCAGCCGCTCACCTTGTCAGCAATCGGCGTACGAGGTTACTTCCAGAAAATGTGGAGAAGATGATGTTCATTAAAATGAATTATAATCAATTCCTCCGTTTAGACATTCACCAGCAGCAATTGCCTCCAGAAAGTACACGGGGACCTGAGATGGTGGATTCCAGTGGGGACGAATTAATAATCTGTGAGGAGGGGGATGTACACAGTGAAAGGGGTGAGGAATCGGAGGATGATGATGAGGTGGACATCTTGCCTCTGTAGAGCCAGTTTGTGCAAGGAGAGATTGATTGCTTCTTTTTTGGTGGGGGCCCAAACCAACCAGTCATTTCAGTCACAGTCGTGTGGCAGACCCTGTCACTGAAATGATGGGTTCGTTAAAGTGTGCATGTCCTGTTTATACAACATAAGGGTGGGTGGGAGGACCCAAGGACCATCTTGCACCTCTTTTTTCTTTCATTTTTCTTTGCATCATGTGCTGTTTGGGGACAATTTTTTGGAAGTGCCATCCTGTCTTGATTGACACTGCAGTGCCACTCCTAGATGGGCCAGGTGTTTGTGTCGGCCACTTGTGTCGCTTAGCTTAGTCACACAGCCACCTTGGTGCGCCTCTTTTTTTCTTTGCATCATGTGCTGTTTGGGGAGTATTTTTTGGAAGGGCCATCCTGCCTGACACTGCAGTGCCACTCCTAGATGGGCCAGGTGTTTGTGTCGGCCACTTGTGTCGCTTAGCTTAGTCACACAGCCACCTTGGTGCGCCTCTTTTTTTCTTTGCATCATGTGCTGTTTGGGGACTATTTTTTTGAAGGGCCATCCTGCCTGACACTGCAGTGCCACTCCTAGATGAGCCAGGTGTTTGTGTCGGCCACTTGTGTCGCTTAGCTTAGCCATCCAGCGACCTCGGTGCAAATTTTAGGACTAAAAATAATATTGTGAGGTGTGAGGTGTTCAGAATAGACTGGAAATGAGTGGAAATTATGGTTATTGAGGTTAATAATACTATGGGATCAAAATGACCCCCAAATTCTATGATTTAAGCTGTTTTTTAGGGTTTTTTGAAAAAAACACCCTAATCCAAAACACACCCGAATCCGACAAAAAATTTTCGGTGAGGGTTTGCCAAAACGCGTCCGAATCCAAAACACGGCCGCGGAACCGAACCCAAAACCAAAACCAAAACACAAAACGCGAAAAATTTCCGGTGCACATCACTAGTCTCTATATGCAACCACTGTCAGCAACACACTACGTTACATCTGCGTCTGAATAGCCAACCCCCTGTAACCACACAGGAATGGGCAACACATTTCTAATACACTTCTTGGTGCATGTGTCTGACGCTGTAGTGCAACTCTGTATGAACACTGTCATGGTGCATGCATGCGCGGCGCAACTCAGATGCAAGCGCAGATAAAAAACATTGAACAAGATAACATTAAAACACATTAGCCTCTACAGAAAAAACACACTCATTGGCACCCACAGAAAACAATAAAACAAATTGGCCCCCACAGGGAAAAAATGTAAATGTACAGTATATTAAAACTTTTGGTATTACACTTTGGGGTAGATTTACTAAAGTTTCTAAAACAGAGAATTGATGATGTTGCACATAGCAATCAATCAGATCAGTGGCGTAACTAGAAATTTTTCTCCCCCAAGCCAAAAAATTCTTCGGCGCCCCCCACCCTCATGCTCCATAATTGGGAGCAAGAAAGGGATAAATATGCGCGCGCCTTTGACGCGCGCGGCAAAAAAGGGGTGTGGTTTCGTTGGAATGGGCGTGGTTTCGCATAAAGGGGCGTGGCATTGCAGGAAAAGACTACCTTATACCCCAGTTTTGCAACCTGCACGCCCATACGTTGGCCACCACAGGAAAGAAAAATAATCCTGATTCATGCCCCTTACATTATTTGTCATTTTTCCTCCTTATAGTAATGCCCAGTATACATTATGCCACATACTGCAATGGCCCTTAGACATTATGCCGCACACAATAATGCACATGACACAATATGCACACACTGTAATGCCCCCGACACATTATGCCACACACCGTAATGCCTGTGACACATTATGCCACACACCGTAATGCCCATTACACATTATGACAGGAATCGCAATGCCCGTTATACATTATGCTACACACTGCAATGCCCCTGATACATTATAGCACATACAATGTCTGTGACACATTATGACACACACCGCAATGTCCGTGATACATTATGCCACACACTGCAATGCCCGATACATTATAGCACCTACAATGCCTGTGACACATTATGCCACACACTGCAATGACCTTGAGACATTATACCACAATGCCCGTGATATAGTATACCATACACCGTAATGCCTGTGACACATACCGCAATGCCCTGCCCGTTATACCCTATGCCACAAACCGCAATGCCAGTTATGTATTATGCCACACTGCAATGACCCTGAGACATTATACCACATACCACAATGCCCGTGATATAGTATACCACACACCGTAATGCCTGACACATTATGACACACACCGCAATGTCCGTGATACATTATGCCACACACTGCAATGACCCTAAGACATTATACCACATATCACAATGCCCGCGATATAGTATACCATACACCGTAATGCCTGTGACACATTATGACACACACCGCAATGTCCGTGATACATTATGCCACACACCGTAATGCCCATTACACATTAAGTCCTACAGTAAGGCTTCTAATTACTTTTTATAATTACCTGCTCATTGTCAGGGGTTTCATGCACTGGCTGTCATGCTCGTTGCCAGGTGTTTCATGCACTGGGAGTCATGCTCGTTGCTAGGAGGTAGTCCTTGTTGCTAGGGCTGTGCTCCCAGTGCCACATATGTCCCCAGTGCCAGATATTCCCCCACGGTGCCAGGTACTCACATGCCCCAGTGCCAAATATAGCCCCCCCATGTGCCAGGTACACATATACCCCCCCAGTGCCACATATGCCCCCAGTGCCATATATTCCCCTCCAGTGCCAGATATTCCCCCAGTGCCAGATATTCCCCCCCAGTGCCATATATGCCCCCAGTGCCAGATATTCCCCCCCAGTGCCATATATGCCCCCAGTGCCATATATTCCCCCCCAGTACCAGATATTCCCCCAGTGCCAGATATTCCCCCCCAGTGCCATATATGCCCCCAGTGCCAGATATTCCCCCCCCAGTGCCAGATATTCCCCCCCAGTGCCAGATATTCCCCCAGTGCCAGATATTCCCCCCCAGTACCATATATGCCCCCAGTGCCAGATATTCCCCCCCAGTGCCATATATGCCCCCAGTGCCATATATTCCCCCCCAGTGCCAGATATTCCCCCAGTGCCAGATATTCCCCCCCAGTGCCATATATGCCCCCAGTGCCAGATATTCCCCCCAGTGCCATATATGCCCCCAGTGCCAGATATTCCCCCCCAGTGCCATATATGCCCCCAGTGCCAGATATTCCCCCCCAGTGCCATATATGCCCCCAGTGCCAGATATTGCCCCCCCAGTGCCATATATGCCCCAGTGCCAGATATTCCCCCCCCCCCCCCGCCCGCCCGCGCCGCTGCTGCTGCTTTTTGGAGGGACACGGAGGGCACAGCTCGCCTCTCCTGTGTCCCTCCTGCTGCATCATCTCCGGCGGCCGCAGGTCTAATAGGGGGAAGTGCCGGTTCGTGAGCCAATTAGAGCTCACGGACGGCACTTCCCCCTATTAGACCCGCGGCCGCCGGAGATGATGCAGGAGGGACACAGGGAGGCGCACTGTGCCCTCCGTGTCCCTCCAACAAGCGGTGGAGGGAAGGAGACCGCAGACTGACATGCGGACGCTCGTCCGCATGTCAGTCTGCTATAAATCAGTGGCGCCCCTGCAGCACCTCGCCCCCAAGCCACCGCGAGGACTGCGGGGGCAGTAGTTACGCCACTGAATCAGATGCTGTCTATCATTTCTCTCTTTCTCTTTTAGAAAATTACAGCACCAATTCTCTGTTTTAGGAGCTTTAGTAAATTTACCCCTCTGTTTCAAATTTCCACTGCAGTTTTGAAAGGCCCAATGACACCAAGAGGTTTTATAATTCTTGGCTGTAACATCTACATATTTATTTATTAACATTTATGTAGCGCTACCATATTCCATTTCACTTTCTATCAAAGTTGGGCAGGGGCAGATTGTGAACTGAAAGGGGCCCTGTAACAATTTGTAGAAGTGGCATCACACAGGCAGCACCAGAGGTATACTGTGTGACCATTGCAGCACTACCATCAGGGGCGTCTGAACGTTTTTTGGTTGGGTGAGGGGGGGGACAGGATAAAATCTCAGTTTGGCGCCCCTAGCTCCTGGCCACCTTAGACAGGTCTCTATGAAGCAGCTGGAAGTGGCTGCTTGCACAAATTACACCTGGTAGATCCCCTTATATACATTATGCCAGGTAGAGCCCATTACACACATTATGCCAGGTAGAGCCCAATACACACATTACGCCTGGTAGAGCCACTTGTACACATTACGCCTGGTAGAGCCCCTATACACATTACGCCTGGTAGAGCCCCTATACACATTATGCCAGGTAGAGCCCATTATATATATTATGACGGATATTGCCCCTTGTACACATTATGCCTAGTAGATCCCATTACACACATGACGCCTGGTAGGGCAGCGTTTACACATTACACCTGGTAGAGCAGCGTTTACACATTACGCCTGGTAGAGCCGCTTGTACACATTACGCCTGGAAGAGCCGATTGTGCACATTACGCCTGGTAGAGCCGCTTGTGCACATTACGCCTGGTAGAGCCGCTTGTACACATTAAGCCTGGTAGAGCCGCTTGTACACATTACACCTGGTAGAGCAGCATTTACACATTACGCCTAGTAGAGCCGCTTGTACACATTACGCCTGGTAGATCCGCTTGTACACATTACGCCTGGTAGAGCCGCTTGTACACATTACGCCTGGTAGAGCCCATTATACATGTTATGTCTGATATAGCCCATTATACATATTACGTCGGATATAGCCCATTATACATATTACATGGAGGAGAAGGACAGAGGTACAGATAGCATAGGGAGCAGAGGTAAAGAGGGGGAAAAGGGGGGGAGTATCAGACACAGACAGAGGGGACAGAGGCATGGATGGAGAACATGCCACAGCTATACAGACTGTACAGTATATAGGAAAGTGAGCAGAGGCACTAATGGGGAAGAGGACTGAGGCATAGAAAGGGTAGGGGTAAGGCACAGTTGGAGGGGTGGGGAAAGAGGCGCACATGGGGACACAGGAGTAAGAGGCACAGATGGGGACATAGGGGGAAGAGGAAGACATGTGGATAAAGGGGAAAGAGGCACACATGGGGACATAGAGGAAAGAGGCACACATGGGGACATAGAGGAAAGAGGTACACATGGGGACATAGAGGAAAGAGGCACAGATGGGATATAGGGGAAAGAGGCACAGATGGAGATATAGGGAAAGAGGCACATAGGGAAAAGAGGCAGACATTTTGGACATAGGGGAAAGAATCACACCTGGGAATCTTGTGAGAGCCTCTATCCAGTCCAGCGAGGGGAGGCACAGGGAGGGGGAGGAGAACGGAGGAGCAGCAGGAGACCTGGGGGCGGGGCTACATGCAGATGGGTGAGGAAAGGAAGTTGAGCTTGTCGGGAGATCTAAACATTCCCCTGGGGGGGGGGGCATACAACCCCCATCCCGGTAACAACAGTGATGTAATGATATTGTGCTGGCAGAGGAGGGCCACTGGCATTAATAATCCCAGCTCCGAGCTGCTCCTTCTTACCCAGATGCATGTCTGCAGCCACGAACATCAGGGCAGAGGCATCACTAGGGTTGGTGTCACCCGGTGTGGTAACCCATGGTGTCACCCCCCATGGACTTCCTCCCGTATCACACCACATGGAATCCTTAGTAATGTCATAATTCGGGAGGCAGTCAATTGACCATTGGAAGGGATCCTGGCAGTCAATATACCGACGCCGGAATCCCGTCACCCGCTGCAATACCAGCTGGTTTCCCCACTTGGGTGGTGGTCCACATCACAGCCCAAGGGGAAATAGAACCAGGCCCAAAGCATGGAGAGCGCAGCAAGCCCGCGAGGGGACACGATGCGCCCACTGCCGGGATCTAAGACTTTGCCTTTTATACATAACATCCACAGGAGGAGAGGGGTGCAATGCTGAACACTTAATTGAGAGGTGGGGAGGAGAAGGAAGGGAGACCGTGACCTCACCTGACTCTAGAGAAGAGCGCCGGGTGGATGGGTGAAGTAGATCGGCTTCTCGTTGCCAGCGCCGCAACGAGAAGAGGGAGTGAGGTAGCCGACGCCGGGAAGAGCCGTGCTTCTCACGCTGACGGTGCTGCTGCCTCTACAGTATGACAGGCGGCAGATGCACAGCAGCAGGGATGCAGAGCAGGGAGAGCAGCTCTCCAGCCCGGCGCCTCCCTGTTTTGCATACCCTTCCTGAGCGGATTATACTGGGCCTGACTGCAAGACAGGTCCTGCTCTAGTTAGCAACACAGTACTCCTCCCTTCCAGAATGGCATGTGGTGCCGGCGTGCTTGATGACATCACCGTACAACGCTGCACCCGGCACCCTGAGAGAGTACGGACCCAGTGGCAGTGTACAGGCAGGCGGGTGTGTGAAGTCGCATTGAAGACAAAGGGCGATCAGGGACTGGTCAAGCAAAGTAGAGAAGTATTATTGTATATAACCAATAGTTGGACAATTATGGTCAGGAAGAATCCCAATTTCCCGTCCTACTTGGTGGTGCGCCCAGATCCAGACACAACATGTACTGTTAGGGAGAAAGAAAGAAGGCTCTTTAAGAGTGCGCCCACACAAGAGCATTCTTTCTTTCTCCCTAGCAGTACAGGGTGTGTGAAGTCGGCGGGGAAGTGGACGTGACTGCAGTGCTTGGTGCCGGGGAGGAGTGGGTGTGGATGCCGCCGCTGACGTGTCTCTGTCAAGTTAGTGGATGGGAGTGCGTAGTGGCGGAACTTGCGAGTGGTGGGCACAGATGCAAATATATGCTCTGGCTCATCCTCCCCCACCATTAGGACAGAGGAAGTGGATGACTGGGAAGAAGCAGTGGGTGACAGCAGGAGAATCCAATGGTCACTGGGGAGTCAGTTGGTGTCAGGTAGAGGTGGCTAGGAGATACAGAGGGTGACAGGGAGAGGCAGTGATTGTCAGGGAGCGGTAGATGGGTGAGGAGACAATGGGTGATGGGAGAGGCCGAAGGTGGCAGGGGGAGGCAGTGGATAGCAGGTGGTGACTGAGGAGTCAATAGGTGACAAAGAGGTAGAGGGTGATAGGGAGAAGGTGACAGAGAGTCAGTGGATGATGGGAGTTGCAGACAGGCAGAGGCAGTGGGTGGCTGGGTAGTCAGTGGGTGAGAGAAAGATGGGAGGCAGTGGGTAACAGCAAGAGAGGCTGTGTGTGATGAGGCAGGTAGTGACAGGTAGAGATGAAAGGAAGAGGCAGTGGGTGACAAGGGAAAGGCAGTGGGTGACAACGGGAAGCAGAGTGTGACAGGGAGTGGCATAGGGTGACAGTGGAAGACAGCGAGAGGCATAGGGTGACGGGAAGGCAGACGGTGACAGCGGAAGGGTGACAGTGAGAGGAAAAGGATGATAGGGAGAGGCAGCGGACGACTGGGGAAAGGTAGTGGGTGACTGGGGAGAGACTGTGGGTGACAATGACAGTGTTCTCACCAGAATATGTTTGAATCCAGGTGGCATTATGAAATACAATAGGTGGGAAGGGGAGCAGGGTGGGGAGGGGTGTACCTGATGTCTGTGGTGGCATCAGATCTCAGGGGCCCCTGGGGCCATGTTTGCCTTCACAAATGTTATTGGGGTCTCAGGGGGCAGCAGCATGCCTGCTGCGTGTGTGCAAGCAGGAACACAGCCTGCTGCTGTGGCTGGGGACAGAGCTGGACTCCCTCCAGGGGCTGCACTGGTAAAGCAGATGCAGGAGAGATGATTTCATTACAATAGTAGTGATGCTTACTTCTGCGGCCGGGCAGGGCCATCTTTTCGTATGGGCTCAATGGGCTCTTGCCCAAGGGCCCCAGGAGTATAAGGGCCCTAGGATGATAGCTGAGGGTCCCCTCTTTCCAGGGGTACCAGATTTTTTAAAATCGGCCCTGGGGAACCGGAGATATCCGACTTGAAAGCAGTGGTCCCCATCCAAGCCTGTTAATTGCTCTTCCCAGCCTGATATCTCGGGTTCTGTCTGACTTAGAATATTTCTGAAGATATAAACCGAAAGCTGTGACTTTCCCCTTTTGGTGGACACTGGCAGCTTGTCTCTACTATGCCCAGAACCAGAGATATCAGCCTTCAAGCAGCTGGTCCCTGCTCCAGCTCCACACTCCTGGTATGCAGTTTTATATTTTCGTTGGTGAATTGCTCTGGCTCCTGAACTCTGATCCCCAAGTCCCCAGAACCTTCTGAAAGGTGGGACTCTCTAGTTTTTTATACCATTCAAAGCTAAGAAATATATTTTCAGGAGCTTGAGATATCTGCAGTCAAGCAAGCTGCCCTCCCACCGGAAAATGATAAATATTAAGCCTACTCCACTATCCACCCCTCCCCTATTTATTAAACACCCCCTACCACCCTGGAAGTCATGTACAAGGGCTTCTTCATTCAGCCCAATGCCCCCTTCTACAGTTTAGTTCCATCTGTGCAGTAAAGGAGTAATTAGCAGAAATTACTGCTCCAGGTCCTACATGCTGAGCGGAAGATAGAACGCCCCCTACCGCCCGCGGGACATCAAAGCTGCCGTTGATAGCACCCCCACCCCTACTGCTGGAAGATGGGTAGGGGGCACAGTGCATTGCTGTGCCCAGGGGCCTACACTGCTGTTAAGACGGCTCTGCGGCCGGGTCCTCTTCACGTCTGTGTGGCTAGGCTGTCACAGTGCTGGTGAGCTACGATATTTGTAATTTGCGCACTGTGCAGGCAGGGCTGTTCCTCACTTCAGTCTAGCCGTGATCGTGCCTCCCCTTCACCGCACATCCAGTTCCCGACCGGCACTCAGGAGGCAGAGCAGAGAGGAGGATTGATAACAAGGGAGGTCTCCATTGCTTCTCCTCCTGACCTCTGTGACTCCGTTCTCCTGACCCAGGATCCGCTCCACTGATGGGCGGCTGACACTGCAGAGCGGTGCATCAGCATAATGAGTAATAACTAATACACCAGTGCAAGTTCCGCCACTGGAGGTGCGGGAGTGCGCTATTGAAGGGTGACACCCGGGTGCGGTCCGCACCCCCCTCCTGACGCCACTGCATTAGGGGCCCCTGTAGACCCTATGCTTCCTGTAAACCCCCCTCTCTACTGTTTAATCCTAAATCCCACTCTCAGCTGTACAGCACTGTCTGCCTCTGAGGTGGGGGTGGAGGGGGGGGGAGGGCGGGGGAGACCCAGCCGGGGAATCGCGGTGAAGTGCTCCCTCCTTCACCGCTGTAGCTTGCCATAACCTGTCAGCAGTGTGACAGGTACAGCAAGCTGCGGAGCGGGGAGAGTGGCTTTCCAGGCAGGCGCCTCCGTGCATCGCGAGCCACACTGAGCGGCTAGCGCCGGCTCTGTTGCTGGGTAACGTGCTGCTGTATTTGCAGCGGTGCCGGACACACTGCTGCTAATACAGCAGCACGGGCAGCGCTGGAGCTGGCGGCTGCGCAGGCGTCCGGGTGGATGGCGCCTCTCTCAAGTTTTGGGGGGAGCGAGCTGCCCCCTTGCCCCCCCTATTCCGACGCCCCTGACTACCATCCCTCATATGTCAACAAACAAAACAGACCCCACATGCACATAGGCTCACCGGGGATCTTCCCTTTTAGCCCTATGTCCAGTCCATCCCTCAGGACAATTGTCTATAGTAGAATTATATATATAGAGTGTAGAAGCTGTATGCACGCGCGCTAATCCAATTTTGGGACAAAGTCAAAGAAGGTTCTCTCTGTATTAGGGAAAAGAAGTGTGGCTCTATATCCATTTCTATTTTCATTATGGTACTTTAGAGTGAATGTATAGAACTAAGCAGGAGCAGTTACTTTGGTGTCACCCCACGGCGGGTGACACCCAGGTGCGGCCGCACCCCCCGCACCCCCCTTCTGACGCCAGTGTCTCTGTATTAGGGACATGTGGCTCTATATACATTTATATTTTCATTATGGTACTTTAGAGTGAATGTATATAACTAAATCCCTACAAGCTCTAAGGAACAAAGGCCCTCATTCCGAGTTGTTCGCTCGGTATTTTTCATCGCATCGCAGTGAAAATCCGCTTAGTACGCATGCGCAATGTTCGCACTGCGACTGCGCCAAGTAACTTTACTATGAAGAAAGTAATTTTACTCACGGCTTTTTCTTCGCTCCGGCGATCGTAATGTGATTGACAGGAAATGGGTGTTACTGGGCGGAAACACGGCGTTTCAGGGGCGTGTGGCTGAAAACGCTACCGTTTCCGGAAAAAACGCAGGAGTGGCCGGGGAAACGGTGGGAGTGCCTGGGCGAACGCTGGGTGTGTTTGTGACGTCAACCAGGAACGACAAGCACTGAAATGATCGCACAGGCAGAGTAAGTCTGGAGCTACTCTGAAACTGCTAAGTAGTTAGTAATCGCAATATTGCGAATACATCGGTCGCAATTTTAAGAAGCTAAGATTCACTCCCAGTAGGCGGCGGCTTAGCGTGTGTAACTCTGCTAAATTCGCCTTGCGACCGGTCAACTCGGAATGAGGGCCAAAGTGAACAAAGGTTCTCTCTGTATTAGGGAAGTGTGGCTCACTTTGGAGTGAATGTGCGGTATACTGTATAACTAAGTGAAGCCGTAGTTTAAGCATTGGTCAAATAATATTTAGAGACAGGGTTCAATTCCCGTTGGGAAAAATAGTTTGTTATATAATTTTTTCTATCTATTCACCTATTATTATTATTATTATTATTATTATGTTTTTAATTGAAGCATCACGTGTAACCAATATTATTATTAATAGTATTTTCATTCACATAGCAAGAATTGTTTGGATAGTGTTACATAGAGACTAGTTCTAAATTCAGGTTTCGCAGGCAGCATCAGTTGTGTAGTGGTATAGACCCTGCCTAATGAAGTAAGTATACAGGTAGGCTTTGATCCCCATAAAAGATATGCGTTATTGAGGCTGTTGTCTCTTCTTTCTGGTAGCTACTCTTTGGTCAAGTGCACTGAATGAGGGCTTAGAACCACACACACAGCAAACTTGGCAGAAAAAGCTGGCACCACTGGGCATGTGCAGCAGCTCTGCATGATGCGGCAGCAGCTCTATTACCATTGCTATTGTCATAATTTGCCACTTGCTAAGAGGAGGGGGTTTCTGGTAGAGATGAGCGGGTTCGGTTTCTCTGAATCCGAACCCGCACAAACTTCATGTTTTTTTCACGGGTCCGAGCAGACTCGGATCCTCCCGCCTTGCTCGGTTAACCCGAGCGCGCCCGAACGTCATCATGACGCTGTCGGATTCTCGCGAGACTCGGATTCTATATAAGGAGCCGCGCGTCGCCGCCATTTTCACACGTGCATTGAGATTGATAGGGAGAGGACGTGGCTGGCGTCCTCTCCATTTAGATTAGGGTTGAGAGAGAGAGAGAGAGAGATTGACCTGAGGCTGTGATACTGTAGAAGAGAGTGCAGAGTTTAGTGACTGACGACCACAGTGACCACCAGACAGTGCAGTTGTTTGTTTTATTTAATATATCCGTTCTCTGCCTGAAAAAAACGATACACACAGTGACTCAGTCACATACCATATCTGTGTGCACTGCTCAGCCCAGTGTGCTGCATCAATGTATATATATATCTGACTGTGCTCAGCTCACACAGCTTATAATTGTGGGGGAGACTGGGGAGCACTGCAGTGCCAGTTATAGGTTATAGCAGGAGCCAGGAGTACATAATATTATATTAAAATTAAACAGTGCACACTTTTGCTGCAGGAGTGCCACTGCCAGTGTGACTAGTGACCAGTGACCTGACCACCAGTATATATAATATTAGTAGTATACTATCTCTTTATCAACCAGTCTATATTAGCAGCAGACACAGTACAGTGCGGTAGTTCACGGCTGTGGCTACCTCTGTGTCGGCACTCGGCAGCCCGTCCATAATTGTATATACCACCTAACCGTGGTTTTTTTTTCTTTCTTTATAGTCATACTAGTTACGAGTATACTATCTCTTTATCAACCAGTCTATATTAGCAGCAGACACAGTACAGTGCGGTAGTTCACGGCTGTGGCTACCTCTGTGTCGGCACTCGGCAGCCCGTCCATAATTGTATATACCACCTAACCGTGGTTTTTTTTTTTTTTCTTTATACATACATACATACTAGTTACGAGTATACTATCTCTTTATCAACCAGTCTATATTAGCAGCAGACACAGTACAGTGCGGTAGTTCACGGCTGTGGCTACCTCTGTGTCGGCACTCGGCAGCCCGTCCATAATTGTATATACCACCTAACCATGGTTTTTTTTTCTTTCTTTATACATACATACTAGTTACGAGTATACTATCTCTTTATCAACCAGTCTATATTAGCAGCAGACACAGTACAGTGCGGTAGTTCACGGCTGTGGCTACCTCTGTGTCGGCACTCGGCAGCCCGTCCATAATTGTATATACCACCTAACCGTGGTTTTTCTTTCTTTCTTTATACATACATACTAGTTACGAGTATACTATCTCTTTATCAACCAGTCTATATATTAGCAGCAGACACAGTACAGTGCGGTAGTTCACGGCTGTGGCTACCTCTGTGTCGGCACTCGGCAGCCCGTCCATAATTGTATATACCACCTAACCGTGGTTTTTTTTTCTTTCTTTATACATACATACTAGTTACGAGTATACTATCTCTTTATCAACCAGTCTATATATTAGCAGCAGACACAGTACAGTGCGGTAGTTCACGGCTGTGGCTACCTCTGTGTCGGCACTCGGCAGCCCGTCCATAATTGTATATACCACCTAACCGTGGTTTTTTTTTCTTTCTTTATAGTCATACTAGTTACGAGTATACTATCTCTTTATCAACCAGTCTATATTAGCAGCAGACACAGTACAGTGCGGTAGTTCACGGCTGTGGCTACCTCTGTGTCGGCACTCGGCAGCCCGTCCATAATTGTATATACCACCTAACCGTGGTTTTTTTTTCTTTCTTTATACATACATACTAGTTACGAGTATACTATCTCTTTATCAACCAGTCTATATTAGCAGCAGACACAGTACAGTGCGGTAGTTCACGGCTGTGGCTACCTCTGTGTCGGCACTCAGCAGCCCGTCCATAATTGTATATACCACCTAACCGTGGTTTTTTTTTCTTTCTTTATACATACATACTAGTTACGAGTATACTATCTCTTTATCAACCAGTCTATATTAGCAGCAGACACAGTACAGTGCGGTAGTTCACGGCTGTGGCTACCTCTGTGTCGGCACTCGGCAGCCCGTCCATAATTGTATATACCACCTAACCGTGGTTTTTCTTTCTTTCTTTATACATACATACTAGTTACGAGTATACTATCTCTTTATCAACCAGTCTATATATTAGCAGCAGACACAGTACAGTGCGGTAGTTCACGGCTGTGGCTACCTCTGTGTCGGCACTCGGCAGCCCGTCCATAATTGTATATACCACCTAACCGTGGTTTTTTTTTCTTTCTTTATACATACATACTAGTTACGAGTATACTATCTCTTTATCAACCAGTCTATATATTAGCAGCAGACACAGTACAGTGCGGTAGTTCACGGCTGTGGCTACCTCTGTGTCGGCACTCGGCAGCCCGTCCATAATTGTATATACCACCTAACCGTGGTTTTTTTTTTCTTTCTTTATACATACATACTAGTTACGAGTATACTATCTCTTTATCAACCAGTCTATATTAGCAGCAGACACAGTACAGTGCGGTAGTTCACGGCTGTGGCTACCTCTGTGTCGGCACTCGGCAGCCCGTCCATAATTGTATATACCACCTAACTGTGGTTTTTTTTTCTTTCTTTATACATACATACTAGTTACGAGTATACTATCTCTTTATCAACCAGTCTATATATTAGCAGCAGACACAGTACAGTGCGGTAGTTCACGGCTGTGGCTACCTCTGTGTCGGCACTCGGCAGCCCGTCCGTAATTGTATATACCACCTAACCGTGGTTTTTTTTTTCTTTCTTTATAGTCATACTAGTTACGAGTATACTATCTCTTTATCAACCAGTCTATATTAGCAGCAGACACAGTACAGTGCGGTAGTTCACAGCTGTGGCTACCTCTGTGTCGGCACTCGGCAGCCCGTCCATAATTGTATATACCACCTAACCGTGGTTTTTTTTTCTTTCTTTATACATACATACTAGTTACGAGTATACTATCTCTTTATCAACCAGTCTATATTAGCAGCAGACACAGTACAGTGCGGTAGTTCACGGCTGTGGCTACCTCTGTGTCGGCACTCGGCAGCCCGTCCATAATTGTATATACCACCTAACCGTGGTTTTTTTTTCTTTCTTTATACATACATACTAGTTACGAGTATACTATCTCTTTATCAACCAGTCTATATATTAGCAGCAGACACAGTACAGTGCGGTAGTTCACGGCTGTGGCTACCTCTGTGTCGGCACTCGGCAGCCCGTCCATAATTGTATATACCACCTAACCGTGGTTTTTTTTTCTTTCTTTATAGTCATACTAGTTACGAGTATACTATCTCTTTATCAACCAGTCTATATTAGCAGCAGACACAGTACAGTGCGGTAGTTCACGGCTGTGGCTACCTCTGTGTCGGCACTCGGCAGCCCGTCCATAATTGTATATACCACCTAACCGTGGTTTTTTTTTCTTTCTTTATACATACATACTAGTTACGAGTATACTATCTCTTTATCAACCAGTCTATATTAGCAGCAGACACAGTACAGTGCGGTAGTTCACGGCTGTGGCTACCTCTGTGTCGGCACTCAGCAGCCCGTCCATAATTGTATATACCACCTAACCGTGGTTTTTTTTTCTTTCTTTATACATACATACTAGTTACGAGTATACTATCTCTTTATCAACCAGTCTATATTAGCAGCAGACACAGTACAGTGCGGTAGTTCACGGCTGTGGCTACCTCTGTGTCGGCACTCGGCAGCCCGTCCATAATTGTATATACCACCTAACCGTGGTTTTTCTTTCTTTCTTTATACATACATACTAGTTACGAGTATACTATCTCTTTATCAACCAGTCTATATATTAGCAGCAGACACAGTACAGTGCGGTAGTTCACGGCTGTGGCTACCTCTGTGTCGGCACTCGGCAGCCCGTCCATAATTGTATATACCACCTAACCGTGGTTTTTTTTTCTTTCTTTATACATACATACTAGTTACGAGTATACTATCTCTTTATCAACCAGTCTATATATTAGCAGCAGACACAGTACAGTGCGGTAGTTCACGGCTGTGGCTACCTCTGTGTCGGCACTCGGCAGCCCGTCCGTAATTGTATATACCACCTAACCGTGGTTTTTTTTTCTTTCTTTATAGTCATACTAGTTACGAGTATACTATCTCTTTATCAACCAGTCTATATTAGCAGCAGACACAGTACAGTGCGGTAGTTCACAGCTGTGGCTACCTCTGTGTCGGCACTCGGCAGCCCGTCCATAATTGTATATACCACCTAACCGTGGTTTTTTTTTCTTTCTTTATACATACATACTAGTTACGAGTATACTATCTCTTTATCAACCAGTCTATATTAGCAGCAGACACAGTACAGTGCGGTAGTTCACGGCTGTGGCTACCTCTGTGTCGGCACTCGGCAGCCCGTCCATAATTGTATATACCACCTAACCGTGGTTTTTTTTTCTTTCTTTATACATACATACTAGTTACGAGTATACTATCTCTTTATCAACCAGTCTATATATTAGCAGCAGACACAGTACAGTGCGGTAGTTCACGGCTGTGGCTACCTCTGTGTCGGCACTCGGCAGCCCGTCCATAATTGTATATACCACCTAACCGTGGTTTTTTTTTCTTTCTTTATACATACATACTAGTTACGAGTATACTATCTCTTTATCAACCAGTCTATATTAGCAGCAGACACAGTACAGTGCGGTAGTTCACGGCTGTGGCTACCTCTGTGTCGGCACTCGGCAGCCCGTCCATAATTGTATATACCACCTAACCGTGGTTTTTTTTTCTTTCTTTATACATACATACTAGTTACGAGTATACTATCTCTTTATCAACCAGTCTATATATTAGCAGCAGACACAGTACAGTGCGGTAGTTCACGGCTGTGGCTACCTCTGTGTCGGCACTCGGCAGCCCGTCCATAATTGTATATACCACCTAACCGTGGTTTTTTTTTCTTTCTTTATACATACATACTAGTTACGAGTATACTATCTCTTTATCAACCAGTCTATATATTAGCAGCAGACACAGTACAGTGCGGTAGTTCACGGCTGTGGCTACCTCTGTGTCGGCACTCGGCAGCCCGTCCATAATTGTATATACCACCTAACCGTGGTTTTTTTTTCTTTCTTTATAGTCATACTAGTTACGAGTATACTATCTCTTTATCAACCAGTCTATATTAGCAGCAGACACAGTACAGTGCGGTAGTTCACGGCTGTGGCTACCTCTGTGTCGGCACTCGGCAGCCCGTCCATAATTGTATATACCACCTAACCGTGGTTTTTTTTTCTTTCTTTATACATACATACTAGTTACGAGTATACTATCTCTTTATCAACCAGTCTATATTAGCAGCAGACACAGTACAGTGCGGTAGTTCACGGCTGTGGCTACCTCTGTGTCGGCACTCAGCAGCCCGTCCATAATTGTATATACCACCTAACCGTGGTTTTTTTTTCTTTCTTTATACATACCTACTAGTTACGAGTATACTATCTCTTTATCAACCAGTCTATATTAGCAGCAGACACAGTACAGTGCGGTAGTTCACGGCTGTGGCTACCTCTGTGTCGGCACTCGGCAGCCCGTCCATAATTGTATATACCACCTAACCGTGGTTTTTCTTTCTTTCTTTATACATACATACTAGTTACGAGTATACTATCTCTTTATCAACCAGTCTATATATTAGCAGCAGACACAGTACAGTGCGGTAGTTCACGGCTGTGGCTACCTCTGTGTCGGCACTCGGCAGCCCGTCCATAATTGTATATACCACCTAACCGTGGTTTTTTTTTCTTTCTTTATACATACATACTAGTTACGAGTATACTATCTCTTTATCAACCAGTCTATATATTAGCAGCAGACACAGTACAGTGCGGTAGTTCACGGCTGTGGCTACCTCTGTGTCGGCACTCGGCAGCCCGTCCATAATTGTATATACCACCTAACCGTGGTTTTTTTTTTCTTTCTTTATACATACATACTAGTTACGAGTATACTATCTCTTTATCAACCAGTCTATATTAGCAGCAGACACAGTACAGTGCGGTAGTTCACGGCTGTGGCTACCTCTGTGTCGGCACTCGGCAGCCCGTCCATAATTGTATATACCACCTAACTGTGGTTTTTTTTTCTTTCTTTATACATACATACTAGTTACGAGTATACTATCTCTTTATCAACCAGTCTATATATTAGCAGCAGACACAGTACAGTGCGGTAGTTCACGGCTGTGGCTACCTCTGTGTCGGCACTCGGCAGCCCGTCCGTAATTGTATATACCACCTAACCGTGGTTTTTTTTTCTTTCTTTATAGTCATACTAGTTACGAGTATACTATCTCTTTATCAACCAGTCTATATTAGCAGCAGACACAGTACAGTGCGGTAGTTCACAGCTGTGGCTACCTCTGTGTCGGCACTCGGCAGCCCGTCCATAATTGTATATACCACCTAACCGTGGTTTTTTTTTCTTTCTTTATACATACATACTAGTTACGAGTATACTATCTCTTTATCAACCAGTCTATATTAGCAGCAGACACAGTACAGTGCGGTAGTTCACGGCTGTGGCTACCTCTGTGTCGGCACTCGGCAGCCCGTCCATAATTGTATATACCACCTAACCGTGGTTTTTTTTTCTTTCTTTATACATACATACTAGTTACGAGTATACTATCTCTTTATCAACCAGTCTATATATTAGCAGCAGACACAGTACAGTGCGGTAGTTCACGGCTGTGGCTACCTCTGTGTCGGCACTCGGCAGCCCGTCCATAATTGTATATACCACCTAACCGTGGTTTTTTTTTCTTTCTTTATACATACATACTAGTTACGAGTATACTATCTCTTTATCAACCAGTCTATATTAGCAGCAGACACAGTACAGTGCGGTAGTTCATGGCTGTGGCTACCTCTGTGTCGGCACTCGGCAGCCCGTCCATAATTGTATATACCACCTAACCGTGGTTTTTTTTTCTTTCTTTATACATACATACTAGTTACGAGTATACTATCTCTTTATCAACCAGTCTATATATTAGCAGCAGACACAGTACAGTGCGGTAGTTCACGGCTGTGGCTACCTCTGTGTCGGCACTCGGCAGCCCGTCCGTAATTGTATATACCACCTAACCGTGGTTTTTTTTTCTTTCTTTATAGTCATACTAGTTACGAGTATACTATCTCTTTATCAACCAGTCTATATTAGCAGCAGACACAGTACAGTGCGGTAGTTCACAGCTGTGGCTACCTCTGTGTCGGCACTCGGCAGCCCGTCCATAATTGTATATACCACCTAACCGTGGTTTTTTTTTCTTTCTTTATACATACATACTAGTTACGAGTATACTATCTCTTTATCAACCAGTCTATATTAGCAGCAGACACAGTACAGTGCGGTAGTTCACGGCTGTGGCTACCTCTGTGTCGGCACTCGGCAGCCCGTCCATAATTGTATATACCACCTAACCGTGGTTTTTTTTTCTTTCTTTATACATACATACTAGTTACGAGTATACTATCTCTTTATCAACCAGTCTATATATTAGCAGCAGACACAGTACAGTGCGGTAGTTCACGGCTGTGGCTACCTCTGTGTCGGCACTCGGCAGCCCGTCCATAATTGTATATACCACCTAACCGTGGTTTTTTTTTCTTTCTTTATACATACATACTAGTTACGAGTATACTATCTCTTTATCAACCAGTCTATATTAGCAGCAGACACAGTACAGTGCGGTAGTTCATGGCTGTGGCTACCTCTGTGTCGGCACTCGGCAGCCCGTCCATAATTGTATATACCACCTAACCGTGGTTTTTTTTTCTTTCTTTATACATACATACTAGTTACGAGTATACTATCTCTTTATCAACCAGTCTATATATTAGCAGCAGACACAGTACAGTGCGGTAGTTCACGGCTGTGGCTACCTCTGTGTCGGCACTCGGCAGCCCGTCCATAATTGTATATACCACCTAACCGTGGTTTTTCTTTCTTTCTTTATACATACATACTAGTTACGAGTATACTATCTCTTTATCAACCAGTCTATATTAGTAGCAGACACAGTACAGTACGGTAGTTCACGGCTGTGGCTACCTCTGTGTCTGCACTCGGCAGGCAGTCCATAATTGTATACTAGTATCCATCTCCATTGTTTACCTGAGGTGCCTTTTAGTTGTGCCTATTAAAATATGGAGAACAAAAATGTTGAGGTTCCAAAATTAGGGAAAGATCAAGATCCACTTCCACCTCGTGCTGAAGCTGCTGCCACTAGTCATGGCCGAGACGATGAAATGCCAGCAACGTCGTCTGCCAAGGCCGATGCCCAATGTCATAGTACAGAGCATGTCAAATCCAAAACACCAAATATCAGAAAAAAAAGGACTCCAAAACCTAAAATAAAATTGTCGGAGGAGAAGCGTAAACTTGCCAATATGCCATTTACGACACGGAGTGGCAAGGAACGGCTGAGGCCCTGGCCTATGTTCATGGCTAGTGGTTCAGCTTCACATGAGGATGGAAGCACTCAGCCTCTCGCTAGAAAAATGAAAAGACTCAAGCTGGCAAAAGCAGCACAGCAAAGAACTGTGCATTCTTCGAAATCCCAAATCCACAAGGAGAGTCCAATTGTGTCGGTTGCGATGCCTGACCTTCCCAACACTGGACGTGAAGAGCATGCGCCTTCCACCATTTGCACGCCCCCTGCAAGTGCTGGAAGGAGCACCCGCAGTCCAGTTCCTGATAGTCAGATTGAAGATGTCAGTGTTGAAGTACACCAGGATGAGGAGGATATGGTTGTTGCTGGCGCTGGGGAGGAAATTGACCAGGAGGATTCTGATGGTGAGGTGGTTTGTTTAAGTCAGGCACCCGGGGAGACACCTGTTGTCCGTGGGAGGAATATGGCCGTTGACATGCCTGGTGAAAATACCAAAAAAATCAGCTCTTCGGTGTGGAGGTATTTCACCAGAAATGCGGACAACAGGTGTCAAGCCGTGTGTTCCCTTTGTCAAGCTGTAATAAGTAGGGGTAAGGACGTTAACCACCTCGGAACATCCTCCCTTATACGTCACCTGCAGCGCATTCATAATAAGTCAGTGACAAGTTCAAAAACTTTGGGTGACAGCGGAAGCAGTCCACTGACCAGTAAATCCCTTCCTCTTGTAACCAAGCTCACGCAAACCACCCCACCAACTCCCTCAGTGTCAATTTCCTCCTTCCCCAGGAATGCCAATAGTCCTGCAGGCCATGTCACTGGCAATTCTGACGAGTCCTCTCCTGCCTGGGATTCCTCCGATGCATCCTTGCGTGTAACGCCTACTGCTGCTGGCGCTGCTGTTGTTGCCGCTGGGAGTCGATGGTCATCCCAGAGGGGAAGTCGTAAGCCCACTTGTACTACTTCCAGTAAGCAATTGACTGTTCAACAGTCCTTTGCGAGGAAGATGAAATATCACAGCAGTCATCCTACTGCAAAGCGGATAACTGAGGCCTTGACAACTATGTTGGTGTTAGACGTGCGTCCGGTATCCGCCGTTAGTTCACAGGGAACTAGACAATTTATTGAGGCAGTGTGCCCCCGTTACCAAATACCATCTAGGTTCCACTTCTCTAGGCAGGCGATACCGAGAATGTACACGGACGTCAGAAAAAGACTCACCAGTGTCCTAAAAAATGCAGTTGTACCCAATGTCCACTTAACCACGGACATGTGGACAAGTGGAGCAGGGCAGGGTCAGGACTATATGACTGTGACAGCCCACTGGGTAGATGTATGGACTCCCGCCGCAAGAACAGCAGCGGCGGCACCAGTAGCAGCATCTCGCAAACGCCAACTCTTTCCTAGGCAGGCTACGCTTTGTATCACCGCTTTCCAGAATACGCACACAGCTGAAAACCTCTTACGGCAACTGAGGAAGATCATCGCGGAATGGCTTACCCCAATTGGACTCTCCTGTGGATTTGTGGCATCGGACAACGCCAGCAATATTGTGTGTGCATTAAATATGGGCAAATTCCAGCACGTCCCATGTTTTGCACATACCTTGAATTTGGTGGTGCAGAATTTTTTAAAAAACGACAGGGGCGTGCAAGAGATGCTGTCGGTGGCCAGAAGAATTGCGGGACACTTTCGGCGTACAGGCACCACGTATAGAAGACTGGAGCACCACCAAAAACTACTGAACCTGCCCTGCCATCATCTGAAGCAAGAAGTGGTAACGAGGTGGAATTCAACCCTCTATATGCTTCAGAGGTTGGAGGAGCAGCAAAAGGCCATTCAAGCCTATACAATTGAGCACGATATAGTAGGTGGAATGCACCTGTCTCAAGCGCAGTGGAGAATGATTTCAACGTTGTGCAAGGTTCTGATGCCCTTTGAACTTGCCACACGTGAAGTCAGTTCAGACACTGCCAGCCTGAGTCAGGTCATTCCCCTCATCAGGCTTTTGCAGAAGAAGCTGGAGACATTGAAGGAGGAGCTAACACGGAGCGATTCCGCTAGGCATGTGGGACTTGTGGATGGAGCCCTTAATTCGCTTAACAAGGATTCACGGGTGGTCAATCTGTTGAAATCAGAGCACTACATTTTGGCCACCGTGCTCGATCCTAGATTTAAAGCCTACCTTGGATCTCTCTTTCCGGCAGACACAAGTCTGCTGGGGTTGAAAGACCTGCTGGTGACAAAATTGTCAAGTCAAGCGGAACGCGACCTGTCAACATCTCCTCCTTCACATTCTCCCGCAACTGGGGGTGCGAGGAAAAGGCTCAGAATTCCGAGCCCACCCGCTGGCGGTGATGCAGGGCAGTCTGGAGCGACTGCTGATGCTGACATCTGGTCCGGACTGAAGGACCTGACAACGATTACGGACATGTCGTCTACTGTCACTGCATATGATTCTCTCAACATTGATAGAATGGTGGAGGATTATATGAGTGACCGCATCCAAGTAGGCACGTCACACAGTCCGTACTTATACTGGCAGGAAAAAGAGGCAATTTGGAGGCCCTTGCACAAACTGGCTTTATTCTACCTAAGTTGCCCTCCCACAAGTGTGTACTCCGAAAGAGTGTTTAGTGCCGCCGCTCACCTTGTCAGCAATCGGCGTACGAGGTTACATCCAGAAAATGTGGAGAAGATGATGTTCATTAAAATGAATTATAATCAATTCCTCCGCGGAGACATTGACCAGCAGCAATTGCCTCCACAAAGTACACAGGGAGCTGAGATGGTGGATTCCAGTGGGGACGAATTGATAATCTGTGAGGAGGGGGATGTACACGGTGATATATCGGAGGGTGATGATGAGGTGGACATCTTGCCTCTGTAGAGCCAGTTTGTGCAAGGAGAGATTAATTGCTTCTTTTTTGGGGGGGTCCAAACCAACCCGTCATATCAGTCACAGTCGTGTGGCAGACCCTGTCACTGAAATGATGGGTTGGTTAAAGTGTGCATGTCCTGTTTTGTTTATACAACATAAGGGTGGGTGGGAGGGCCCAAGGACAATTCCATCTTGCACCTCTTTTTTCTTTTCTTTTTCTTTGCATCATGTGCTGATTGGGGAGGGTTTTTTGGAAGGGACATCCTGCGTGACACTGCAGTGCCACTCCTAAATGGGCCCGGTGTTTGTGTCGGCCACTAGGGTCGCTAATCTTACTCACACAGTCAGCTACCTCATTGCGCCTCTTTTTTTCTTTGCGTCATGTGCTGTTTGGGGAGGGTTTTTTGGAAGGGACATCCTGCGTGACACTGCAGTGCCACTCCTAGATGGGCCCGGTGTTTGTGTCGGCCACTAGGGTCGCTAATCTGACTCACACAGCTACCTCATTGCGCCTCTTTTTTTCTTTGCGTCATGTGCTGTTTGGGGAGGGTTTTTTGGAAGGCACATCCTGCGTGACACTGCAGTGCCACTCCTAGATGGGCCCGGTGTTTGTGTCGGCCACTAGGGTCGCTTATCTTACTCACACAGCGACCTCGGTGCAAATTTTAGGACTAAAAATAATATTGTGAGGTGTGAGGTATTCAGAATAGACTGAAAATGAGTGTAAATTATGGTTTTTGAGGTTAATAATACTTTGGGATCAAAATGACCCCCAAATTCTATGATTTAAGCTGTTTTTTAGTGTTTTTTGAAAAAAACACCCGAATCCAAAACACACCCGAATCCGACAAAAAAAATTCGGTGAGGTTTTGCCAAAACGCGTTCGAACCCAAAACACGGCCGCGGAACCGAACCCAAAACCAAAACACAAAACCCGAAAAATTTCAGGCGCTCATCTCTAGTTTCTGGGCAACTGGAAACCCCCCTGCGTTTACCTATGTGTGTGGCTTTTGTGGGGGGTACCTTGCTGAGTTGCTGTTCATTTCCCTGCAGTTGTTTGCTAAGAGCACTGGAAGTAGGAGCACATGTGGAGGATAGTGGAGGGAGTATGTTACACAACAGTTACTCCTAAAAGTATTTGCATTTTCATTTATACTAAAACTGCAATTTACATCCTTAATGTGATAATCTGCATGCGGCCTGGACTTATCTATGCCCCCAGTACACGGGCCCTTGTCAGCTCTCAATGACCCGTGTATCATATCAAAGTTCTGTAAACATGTGAATGCCCTTTTTTTTTTTTTACACAAATGCTTTCAACTCTAATTAGACTTAAAATATAAAAGTTGAAGACTACAGAATACAGCCATGCCTGTTATGTACATTGATAAACACTGTACTAGCCAGCAGGAGGTTTTATTTCATATTCCCTGCAATTTAGTTTCCTGAACCAGTATCGTGTATGTACAGTACTGACACTTCCGACATGTACTAATTAGCATTTGTAGCCTGAGATGTAATTGCCCTCCCTAAAGTTCTGCATAAATCTTATCACACACTCCAGGGTGACTTTTGGGGAGATAGTAGAGAAGCCCAGCTGAGAACTTTAATGACTAACAGCTTTTAGCGGCTGCTTTACACATCTTGTAACTGTCATTGTAGCAATGGGAATTCCCACTGAACAAGGAGAAGTGATCTTAAAGCCACAAGGAGTGGATCTTTGACAAAAGACAAGATTTCTCTATGTTCAAATACTAAGTAGCAAGGTGGAGAAAAATGGTGCACCCCAGCTGGAGATATCTGTTACAAGGTAACTGACTCTCAAAGTATTCAGTTATACAGTAGTTGTCTGTTCAGCAAAACTACATTATGTATACCGCAATTTATAGATGTACAATCTCCTAATAACCCAGCCACCACAGCTCATGTAGGGGATCAGTATGAGCTACCTACAATCAAAATCCCGACAGTCAAAATACAGACAACAACTGACCGATGGCCAAAATGCTGAAAAGGTCAAAATACCAACTTGGTCAAAATACCGACATTTAAAATGTCAACACGGTCAAAATATTGACATTTAAAATGTCGACAGGTCAAAAAGGAGTTTAAAAAAAATAAAAATTGGTGTGTATGTCGACATGGACACCGTTTAGGTGTGCCGTGTCCCCTTGCATGGCTCGCTGCACTCGCCATGCTTTGGGCACGGTGCCTCGCTACGCTCTTTAATTTTCCTTTAATTGATAGCTGCAAATAGTTAAAAGGGAAAAGCCACTAGTTGTTATTAATATGCGTTCAGTTGCCACACCTGGACACCTGACCACTAATGCAAATATTTAATCAGGCAATCATGTGGCAGCAAGTTAATGAGTGCTATAGATTGCAAGCTTGCGAGAAAGGCGCTCTTACTGCCCTGTCTGTCTGTTGTTATCCAGTCTCGTTTGTTTTTTTTGCTGTTTTGTTCCCAGTTGTAAGGTACAGTACAACTGAATATTCTGGTGCTATGGAAATAAAGTAATAAATAATAAATGCATTAAAGCATGCAGACATGATCAAGAAGTTCAGTTGTTGTTCAGAGCAAACATCAGAATGGGTAAGACATGTGATCTACAGTAACTTACTTTGACCATGGAATGATTCTTGGCGCTAGACAAGGCGATTTGAATAGTTCTAAAACTGCTGATCTTTGGGATTTTCATGTACAAGCATCCTGGGAGCAGCATTTCTGTTGGTTGAAATGCCTTGTTAATGAGAGGAGTCAGAGAAGAATAGCCAGGCTGACATAAGTTAATAGAATGAGGCAGTAACTCAAATAACCATGCGTTACAACAGTAATATGCAGAAGAGCACCTCTGAATGCGCAGTATGTTCCTACAGCAGCAGTAGCGGATTATCTACAACAGCAGAAGACTGCACTGAGTTCTATTCATGTCAGCTAAAAACAGGAAATGGTGGAAATGGTCAAAATCCCGACGCCAGAATCCCGACACAATTCGGAAATGCCAACACTAGCAACCCGAAAAGGGTCACAAGCACTGTAATCTTAAACGAGCATGTGCCAGGCTGCAGGACAGGTGCGTTTAGGGGGGTGCGTTTAGGTTTAAGCTGTGGGGGGAGTGTCAGATGTAGGCTGCGGGGAGGGTTTAGGTTTAGGCACCCCTGGGAAAGGTTAGGGTTAGGCTGCAGGGAGGAGGGTTAGGTTTGGGCTGCTGGTAGGGGGGGGGGGTGTTAGGTTTAGGCACCCCTGGGAAAGATTAGAGTTAGGCTGCAGGGAGGAGGGTTAGGTTTGGGCTGCGGGTGGGGGGGGGGTTAGTTTAAGGCACCCCTGGGAAAGGTTAGGGTTAGGCTGCAGGGAGGAGGGTTAGATTTGGGCTGCGGGTGTGTGTGTGTGGGGGGGGGGGGTTAGGTTTAGGCACCCCTGGGAAAGGTTAGGGTTAGGCTGCAGGGAGGAGGGTAAGTTTGGGCTGCGGGTGGGGGGTGGTTAGGTTTAGGCACCCCTGGGAAAGGTTAGGGTTAAGCTGCAGGGAGGAGGGTTAGGTTTGGGCTGCGGGTGGGGGGGGGGGGGGTTAGGTTTAGGCACCCCTGGGAAAGGTTAGGGTTAGGCTGCAGGGAGGAGGGTTAGGTTTGGGCTGCGGGTAGGGGGGCTAGGTTTAGGCACTACCATGGACTGTTAGGGTTAGGCTGCGGGATGGGGGAAGGGGTTGATTTAGGCTGCAGACAGGGATAGTTACGGTTAGGGGGCCATTGGGGGAAGGTAAGTATACTCACTGTCCCCTGTTGGTATTCAGATTATCGGGAATGCCGCGTCGGTATTCTGACAGTCGGCATCCCGACCGCCGGCAATTCAATTGCAACCCATCTAAAGATAGGGAAAAAATTGCCTGGCCAGACAAATCTGGTTATCTGCTGCTGATGTTAGGGACAGTATTTGGAGTAAATATCATTAAATATGATTAGATGATGGTGAGGAGGAGCATGGGCTTTGATTGCACATGAACCTCTTGTGTAAAATCCAAGTAGATACAGTATGTACAAAATGTCCTCTCATAGAGATCAGTGGATCAGTGCAATGACATGCCTTGAAATGGAACAAGCAGCATCCAAAATAAGTGTTACAATGCAAATTCATGCAGACAGAAGTACAAATGCAAATGGGTCTTACTTTTACATGAATTGCACTTATTTTTTAAACAAAGTCAGACACAGCACATTGGGGGTCATTCCGACCAGTTCGCATGCTGCAATTTCTCGCAGCCGTGCGAACGGGTCTGAACTGTGCATACGTGTGGGCGGCAATGCGCAGGCACTTTGGTCACCAGCGACAGGCGGGGCCACGGATCGACGGACCTTGCGAAGAAGCCGTTCGCAGCGGCGAAAGCAAGAACATTGACAGGCAGAAGGCGGACCTGGGTGGCAACTCACCGTTTTTGAGGAGTGTCCAGAAAAACGCAGGCGTGCCCAGCCATTGACTAGGAGGGTTCCTGACATCAGCTTCGGGCCGGATCATCACAGCGGCTGAGGAAGTCCTGAGCTGTGCAGAGACTGCACAAACTGTTTGTTTGTGCAGCTCTCTGCACAAGCGATTGCAGCCCTGCACATCGACTACCCCCTCCCCCTGTAGGCGGTGATTTATCTGGTTGCAGCAGTGCAAAAAAAAAGCCTGCGTACGACCAGGTCGGAATGACCCACATAGATAGCAATGAGTAACCGCCCATAGTGCTGCAGAGAGACTATTAACCACTTTAGAGAATAAAGAATGGCAATATCTTATAGCGCAATCTACAATTCCAGCCGCATTACATAGGTAATGATGAGTCACTTATCTCATATAAACATTTAGCAAAGATACAAAAAATACCATATGCAATTGCGCAACATATATACTTTACACACAGTTGTTATTGTGCTGTAAGTCCACAATACACCGGTCACAGTGTGGCTCCAGGTACATGAAATACAAACAACAACAAAACCAATATAGTGTAGAGTAGTATTTTAAATCTGAAAAATGGAGACACGGAGTGACTATCCATCTTTGGACATTTTTCAGATTTAAAATACTGCGCTACTGTATATTGGTTTTGTTGTTGTTTGTATTTCATGTACCTGGAAAATCACTTTCCTAGCACACACTACCCCTTTTCAGGCCACAGTAGTCAGCAATCATAGGATTGCCTACCAGTGGCTGCAGGGAGTTACGTTCAGTTTCCCGGCTGTATGGATCCCGGCAGCCGAAATACAGACGCCGGAATCCTGACACCCGCCAGAACACCGACGACAGAATACAGAAAACCTCAGTAACCCGCCATCAGAATCCGGACAGCCGGGATACCGAAAGGTAAATGTACACAGGACGTTAGGATTAGGCTTCGGGTGTGGAGGGTTAGGTTTAGGCATTTATGTAAGAGGTGCGGCGGTGCGTGTGGTGCTGCCTGCTGCCGTGCAGGTGTAGTTTCGGTACTCACCAGGCGCCGCTCTCTCTCACCTTCAGGGTACTGGAACCTTCAACGGACCTGGCAATCTTCAGTCAGATCCGGACACGGCGATTCCCTCTCGGAGCTGACAGACGAACGAGCTGAGGAGAAAATAGTCTACCTTAAGGGGGTGTATCAACCCTTCTCCACCGGAAAAGGGGATACCCCAGGGGTGACGGCGACCTTCACCGGTGGGTGAAAGGTCATCACTGGCACAAAGCCTCAGCCACCCAGATTTCACACACTCGCACTCTCGCGCGTAGTGTGATGAAGGGGATTCTCACGTCCGTGAGCAATCCCTATTCCAGCGCTCGGGGACAGACAAGGGACAAACGCACACCGATGCTACTCACCGTCAGTTCCGCACTGCGAACGTCTTCTTCTCTTACAGGTCCCTGTAAGGAGGCAAACAAACAAGCAAACAGCCGTGCAGGGCCTAACTCTAACCTAGTGTCACACCCCTAAACTAACTACATCGGCAGAGCCCTCAAACTAGCTCTGTGGGTGTGGTGCAACAAAACTAAACACACTTAACAAGCTCACATTTTGCCCCGCACGGTAACAACATACATCACAATACACAGTGCAAGCAACTACCACGGTGCTGTCCCTTTAGGTACCCGACTCAGAACACCCGGTAGTGGGGGCCGCACAGCTCACCCGCCTCCTGTACTCTCTTCTCAGGGGCTCAGGCCGAGCGGGCCTGCCTGCCTAAACACCTTGGGGTGAATTGGGCCTAGTACCCAGTGCCACCTCTATTCACTTTGGGGGAACCGCTTATTTATTGGGCCTAGCGCCCCCTATTTGCGCACGGACCCGAGGCCCGACCTTACCCACGGGACTAGTGCCCGCCTAACTCGTCCCTCGTTGGATGACCTGGGCCTGGTGCCCAGGGTCACCTTATGTTACCCTAATTGGCCAAAATACACTAGGGCCTAATGCCCTCTAATGCCCCACAGGCCTATTGCCTGATGTGCCCCCGGGCTAGTGCCCGCCTACTGCGCTGGGTTGAGGGTGGCTTGGGCCTAATGCCCAAACCACCGAACCAAATAATGACCCCCAAACTCCTATCTGCGCTCGGGCCTATTGCCCGTCCGTGCCCACGGGCCTAATGCCCGAACACCCGGTGGTCTAGGGAGGAATGGGAGGGGGGGCACCTTACAAGGGCCTACCTTGGTGGAGAAGGCTGCAGTGGGGAACTGCACAGCTCCATTGCTTCCCACCACTGCAGCGTTTCTCAATCCGGGATGGCCTCTTCTGCCGCTGGCCCGTCCTGGCCAGCGGCGCCGCTGTCGCTTCGCCGCGTCCAGCCGCCACTGGACATCTCCTTCCTCGAGCCTGGAGTCTTCTGGCCTCTTCCGCGGCCACCCGAGCTCTTCAGCGTTTTTCCGCGCGCCCGACCTCTTCGGCTCCTGCCTGGCGTGTGACGTCAGGGGGCGGGGCCTATGACGCGGCGAGCGCCGATTGGCTCGCCGCGCCCACCTCTGATTGGCCGCCGCGATTGGCTCCCGGAGGGTGCCAATATTTGAATGCCCCCGCAGCCTCCGGTCCGGCATAGGGAAGAGTCTAATCCCTGCACCGGACACCCGCCGCTCCTGCACACGGACAAGCGCTGGGGACAGACAAACTGCCCCAGCGCTGCCATACACACACTCCCGCAGAGGACACAGATCCCCTGCGTGCTGCTGCTGGGATGTGTCCCGGGGTACAGGTCACATCTCCACATTCCCCCCCCCCCCTTTTTCCTTTGTAGTCCCTACAAAGGTCTCCACGACGTCCATCGTCCGCGGTTCAGGGAATTCCGAGGTCCCTCCGGCGAGGTTGTATTCGAGGGCCCAGCCCGGACAGGCTGTGACCCCACATCCTTCCTCCACCGGTTCCGGATTCCTCCTCTTCGTTCCTCCTGACCTCCATCGGTGGATCCTCTGGGGGAGTGGCATCTCCTCACGGTCACTCGACATGGGCCACCAAGGGGAATCTTCCTCCACGGGGACAACAGTCACCCACTCCTGGCATCCCATATCGTCTGGGACATCGTCCCTGTCTTCAGGGTGTGGTACCGACCACCACCCAACAGCGGAATCCTCCGGGGCATCCGTTTCCTCCCGGGCAACAACCACCATCTGTCGCATCTCCTCGTGGGGCATCTCCAAAGGTCCCATGTCTTCCTCTGGAATGGGTCCTCCCACGGCACCACGATCCTCTCCCCGCACGTCCGTCCATTTTGGCACTTCCGGCAGGTATTCTTGCTCCAGGACTATCTCCTCCTCTTCACGGAGGGCATTCAACTGGGAGCACGACTCCACCCGATCCTGCCAGTCGCTCTCGTTGGCGCTTCCGATGCCCGAGTCGTCCTCCATCTGCTCTTGGAGGGATTCGTCGGCGGACATCTCACCGTAGTCCGAGTCCTCCTCCACCGACACCTGGACTAGGGGATTATTTTCCTCCTCAGCGTACTTGGTCCCTTCCGCTGGCATCTTTACTTCTTCAGCGTACTCCTTCGCTTCCGCTGGCATCTTTAGGTACCCAGGACACACCTGTTCCGCACGTCCTGGTCGTGGACGGTTCCATCGCGGGGAGATTCCGGACGTCTCCGTCACTGGGTCTTCACGCTTTTCTTCGCAGCGTGGTCTCTTCACCTCCCAGTCGTCCACCTCCACCTTATGCGGGAAAGGATTCTGCCTTACTGGGGTCGCTTTCTTGGGACAGAGTAGGTCCGCGGCATCTTCCCAGGGGCACTCACTAGCCGTGTGTCCTGGTCGCCGACACTTCCAACAAGGGAGGGCCACTGCCACCTTCTCCAAGACGGGTTCCTTGGCCACCTCCTTCACTGGGGAGTCTTCACCCGTTGGTTCCGGCTCAGAGGAAATGGGCACCTGCGAACTAACTTCAAGCAGGGTATTCCGCTCCATTTCCCTGGTTTCCTCCTCCCATCTCTGGGCACGACCATCCGCAATCATCCGGTCTTCATTCCACGGACAATCGGGAAGCGCATGTCCTCTCGCCTCGCAGAGCGCACACACGGGCTCTGCAGCCACCCGGTCCCAAAGCTGCTGACGAGATTCCGTCAGCTGCTTCACCGTGGCCTCGTAGTCTGTCCTGTCTTCAGTTCATGGACACTCCGGGAGTCAATGTCAGGGATCTCCACAGCTTTCACACTGGAAATCAACCTCGTCTTGGCTCCACTCTTCATCCCAGGGACAACGGTTATGCTTATGCCCGTAGTTTCCGCAGAGCATACACCAGGACTCCTTCTTCGCTTGGCCCTTCTGACGTCTTCGGTCCGCTTCCTGGACCACCTTCTTTGGGGACGTCTCTCGCCAAGTACACTCGTTGGCAAAGTGCCCTGTTTGCCGACATTTCTTGCAGGGCGTCACAGTGGCCTTCTTGCGCCCCTTCTCCCGGCGCTCTTCCTTTTCACGCTGGACCGACCGCTGTACCATCTTCAGGAGGTCTGCCCCAGACACCGTCACCCAGTTGCTCTGGTCTGCACACATCCGGGGGTGGGTCTGTTCCGGAGCCATCCGCAGGGAGGTCTTGGTGACGTTCCACATCATGTCCGTGATCCTGTATCCTTGATCCTGCCGACTACGCCAAAATGTAAGAGGTGCGGCGGTGCGTGTGGTGGTGCCTGCTGCCGTGCAGGTGTAGTTTCGGTACTCACCAGGCGCCGCTCTCTCTCACCTTCAGGTACCGGAACCTTCAACGGACCTGGCAATCTTCAGTCGGATCTGGACACGGCAATTCCCTCTCGGAGCTGACAGACGAACGAGCTGAGGAGAAAATAGTCTACCTTAAGGGGGGGTATCAACCCTTCTCCACCGGAAAAGAGGATACCCCAGGGGTGACGGCGACCTTCACCGGTTGGGTGAAAGGTCATCACTGGCACAAAGCCTCAGCCACCCAGATTTCACACACTCGCACTCTCGTGCGTAGTTCTGATGAAGGGGATTCTCACGTCCGTGAGCAATCCCTATTCCGGCGCTCGGGGACAGACAAGGGACAAACGCACACCGATGCTAACATCTTCTTCTCTTACAGGTCCCTGTAAGGAGGCAAACAAACAAGCAAACAGCCGTGCAGGGCCTAACTCTAACCTAGTGTCACACCCCTAAACTAACTACATCGGCAGAGCCCTCAAACTAGCTCTGTGGGTGTGGTGCAACAAAACTAAACACACTTAACAAGCTCACACTTTGCCCCGCACGGTAACAACATACATCACGATACACAGTGCAAGCAACTACCACGGTGCTGTCCCTTTAGGTACCCGACTCAGAACACCCGGTAGTGGGGGCCGCACAGCTCACCCACCTCCTGTACTCTCTTCTCAGGGGCTCAGGCCGAGCGGGCCTGCCTGCCTAAACACCTTGGGGTGAATTGGGCCTAGTACCCAGTGCCACCTCTATTCACTTTGGGGGAACCGCTTATTTATTGGGCCTAGCGCCCCCTATTTGCGCACGGACCAGAGGCCCGACCTTACCCACGGGCCTAGTGCCCGCCTAACTCGTCCCTCGTTGGGTGACCTGGGCCTGGTGCCCAGGGTCACCTTATGTTACCCTAATTGGCCAAAATACACTAAGGCCTAATGCCCTCTAATGCCCCACAGGCCTATTGCCTGATGTGCCCCCGGGCCTAGTGCCCGCCTACTGCGCTGGGAGAGGGTGGCTTGAGCCTAATGCCCAAACCACCGGACCAAATAATGACCCCCAAACTCCTATCTGCGCTCGGGCCTATTGCCCGTCCGTGCCCACGGGCCTAATGCCCGAACACCCGGTGGTCTAGGGAGGAATGGGAGGGGGGGCACCTTACAAGGGCCTACCTTGGTGGAGAAGGCTGCAGTGGGGAACTGCACAGCTCCATTGCTTCCCACCACTGCAGCGCTTCTCAATCCGGGATGGCCTCTTCTGCCGCTGGCCCATCCTGGCCAGCGGCGCCGCCGTCGCTTCGCCGCGTCCAGCCGCCGCTGGACATCTCCTTCCCCGAGCCTGGAGTCTTCTGGCCTCTTCCGCGGCCACCCGAGCTCTTCAGCGCTCTTCCGCGTGCCCTTCGTCTTCGGCTCCCGCCCGGCGTCTCCTTTCGCGCTCCTCCGCGCGCCCGACCTCTTCGGCTCCTGCCCGGCATGTGACGTCTGACGTCAGACGCCGGGGGGCGGGGCATATGACGCGGCGAGCACCGATTGGCTCGCCGTGCCCGCCTCTGATTGGCCGCCGCTCCGGGAGCCGCGATTGGCTCCCGGAGGGCGCCAATATTTGAATGCCCCCGCAGCCTCCGGTCCGGCGCAGGGAAGAGTCTAATCCCTGCACCGGACACCCGCCGCTCCTGCACACGGACAAGTGCTGGGGACAGACAAACTGCCCCAGCGCTGCCATACACACACTCCCGCAGGGGACACAGATCCCCTGCGTGCTGCTGCTGGGATGTGTCCCGGGGTACAGGTCACATCTCCACATTTACCGGGGAGGTTAGGGTTAGGCTGCGGTCATGGAGGGTTAGGGGGTGTGTTAGAATACATAACTCAACTCTATCAGTATCTTAATATTCGGGATGCCGACGTCGGTATTCTGAGCGTCAGGATATTCTACCCAACCCACTACAGGAAGAGAACTTTCTTGCAGTCTAAGAGCTTACAGTTCTCCCTGCGCCTCGCTCCTTTCCCCCCTTGTCCTCTCAATAGCAGTAATGATTAGCGATTCTCATAGAAACAGGTACACCCTGCTGTTGTCTCCTCTCAGGACTTCACAGACCTTCAATAAGTGTAGCAGAGAGACACAAGTGAAACAGTTTGATAAGGAGTGATACAATTAAAGAGTAACAAACTTTACTGTGCTAGCAGTAAAAACAAATGAAGCCACATTTCATTGGTGGACAGCTTTATTATCCATCCTGCACCACCCCGAGATATTGTTGGAATGTCGTCCATCAGCGATGCTGATTCTAGAAGCGATATCTTTTCCAGTAATTAGGAACAAATGCTGATACAGTGGGGCAATGCAATGCGTACTCTTAAAGACATATATAGTTGCATTAGAATCCTGTTAAAAGGGTTTGAGTATCTCTGCTCCGCAGTGACGTGAGGTGGGATGAGGCAGAGCCTCTCCTGTCATACTAACGTTTGGGCCAGAGTTTTGACTGTATAAAATATATGAAAAATACAAAGAATCACTTTGAAATATCTTCTTTGTATTATTCTAATCGTTTTATAGCCAAAACCCTGGACTAAAAAGTCTATGGCAGGTGAGGCAGTGCCTCCCTGCCTATCTTTTCCTCACATCTCTGATCAAAACTCACCAAATTTCCAGCAGTGTAAACTGCTACACCTGTGTATATTATAATACCCGTTGGCTCATATATTGCATGTAAATCTGGCTCTAGTGCTAGCCAGGGCCTACTGAGCCATTTAGCTCACTGCATGTCTCTGCTACACCGGGTCTATACACTGGGGTGATGGGAGCTGCTGACACTGGAGGTGTCCAATCTCTGCGACTATCTATAAAAAAGTGGTGTGTGGCAGTGCTGCCCCTATATATGTGGGTATATATGGATGGGCAATGAGAACAGACAAGTGCTTGTGTTACTAGGCTAGGTTTATTCTCAAGGTGTTTATACAAATGAGAGAGACAGTGCTCTCATGAAGTCCTTTAGGGAGCACCCTTACTCTTGTATACCAGAAGAAGACTGATATACTGTCACTTGATATTTAGAGAGAACCCTTGTATGGTGGGGATTGGAGTGATTTCTTTAGTGAACATCTTTACTAGGTATGGTACTGTTGCTATACTCTCTCTTTTTAAGTAATATGCTCTATTTGGGAGGTGTTGAGTCCAAGTATGGGGGGCACCTAACAATACTGAAACCCACATGTGGTCACAGGAATGATGAAGTCAGAGTCAATGGTGGTGTTTCCTGTACTGCCGAGGTGTAGGCTAATAGGTAAGGGCTTTCGATCGCTGGATACAGTACTGACTTGATTATGCTGCTGTGAGGACTCATAGAGTGGTAATGTGTGAGTCCCTGCACACCGCACTGGTTATGACTGTGGCAGGTGTCCCCTGGAGTCACCTCCGAGTGTATGTGACTTTTGCTGTTAGGTGTGAGATTCTCTGCTTCTCCAGTCAAATATTCGAATGTAGGCCTAGAAAATAAGACCTGATGCCACTGTGTTTTTCCTGTACATTATACTGTATATGCTAACAAATCAGCCACCGACACCTAGTGCCCCATTGCTTCTATCCCAGCAAGTTACCATACTGATGTTACACTGGCGAAACTTCAGAAGGTTCTCTTTACTAGTGCCTCAAGGAGAGCCAGGGGCCCCCGCAGTTTTGGGAATATAAAGATTGTGTAATTTAATCACTTCACCATTCATTTCTTAGAAGAGTGGCCAGCAGTGACCTGTCAAGAGTCCTAGATGCCTACATGGATGATAATGACCTGATCCCTGTATTTTGTAAGCGTTAAACCAGAGAATGAGGTCTGTTTGGGGGAGTGTTTTTTGTTAATAAAATACTACAATATTCAGTGTCCATTAAAATACTACAATATTCAGTGTCAATGTCCATGTCCTGTCTTCATTTTAATATTTTCTAATCAGGCAGACTACAGGCACCAACAGGCCTTTAATGTTCAGGCATGCTGTCACTGTTGGTTCTACAAGAGCCATCATGACGAGATGGGCTTGCTAGAACTTGCAAGCTGCCTTTAACAGCATCTTATGTGCGGCTGCATCATTTTATTATGACTGTCGACATTTTAACTACAGTATGTCTTCATTTTAGATGTTGACTTTATGATTTGCTTATATTTTTGACTGTCTAAATTTTAACTGTCGACATTTTGACCCTATCAAGATTTCAACCTGTCAATATATTTGTCTACATTATGTCCATGTCTACATTTTGTCCATATCTACAGAATCTCCCTGTTGACATTTTGACTGGCTACATATTGATTGTAGACATATTGGGGGTCATTCCGAGTTGTTCGCTCATTGCCGATTTTCGCAACGGAGCGATTAAGGCAAAAATGCGCATGCGCATGGTACGCAGCGCGCATGCTCTAAGTATTTTAGCTCAAAACTTAGAAGATTTACTCACGTCCGAACAAAGAGTTTTCATCGTTGAAGTGATCGGAGTGTGATTGACAGAAAGTGGGTGTTTCTGGGCGGAAACTGACCATTTTCTGGGAGTGTGCAGAAAAACGCAGGCGTGCCAGGATAAAACGCGGGAGTGTCTGGAGAAACGGGGGAGTGGCTGGCCGAACGCAGGGCATGTTTGTGACGTCAAACCAGGAACGAAACGGGCTGAGCTGATCGCAGTGCAGGAGTAAGTCTCGAGCTACTCAGAAACTGCTAAGAATTATTTATTCGCAATTCTGCTACTGTTTCGTTCGCAATTCTGCTAAGCTAAGATACACTCCAAGAGGGCGGCGGCCTAGCGTGTGCAATGCTGCTAAAAGCAGCTAGCGAGCGAACAACTCGGAATGAGGGCCATAGGGCCTAATTCAGAGTTGATCGCAGCAGCAAATTTGTTAGCAGTTGGGCAAAACCATGGCCCTCATTCCGAGTTGATCGGTCGCAAGGCGAATTTAGCAGAGTTACACACGCTAAGCCGCCGCCTACTGGGAGTGAATCTTAGCTTCTTAAAATTGCGACCGATGTATTCGCAATATTGCGATTACTAACTACTTAGCAGTTTCAGAGTAGCTCCAGACTTACTCTGCCTGTGCGATCAGTTCAGTGCTTGTCGTTCCTGGTTGACGTCACAAACACACCCAGCGTTCGCCCAGGCACTCCCACCGTTTCCCCGGCCACTCCTGCGTTTTTTCCGGAAACGGTAGCGTTTTCAGCCACACGCCCCTGAAACGCCGTGTTTCCGCCCAGTAACACCCATTTCCTGTCAATCACATTACGATCGCCGGAGCGAAGAAAAAGCCGTGAGTAAAAATACTATCTTCATAGTAAAGTTACTTGGCGCAGTCGCAGTGCGAACATTGCGCATGCGTACTAAGCGGATTTTCACTGCGATGCGATGAAAAATACCGAGCGAACAACTCGGAATGAGGGCCCATGTGCACTGCAGGTGGGGAAGATATAACATGTGCAGAGAGAGTTAGATTTGGGTGGGCTGTGTTCAAACCGAAATCTAAATTGCAATGTAAAAATAAAGCAGCCAGTATTTACCCTGCACAGAAACAAAATAACCCACCCAAATCTAACTCTCTCTGCACATGTTATATCTGCTCCCCCCCGCAGTGCACATGGTTTTGCCCAACTGCTAACAAATTTGTTGCTGCGATCAACTCTGAATTTCCCCTAGAGTCCATGCAGGCCCGGCGCTACCCACTCAGCAAAGGGATGCAGTGCAGGTAGGCGCCTGGCAGGAGAGGCGCCTTCACTGCTCTGCATCCCTGCTGAAGCGCCGTCCTGTCCCCCCTGCTGCTGGCTGCTGCTCCTGCCCTGTCACAGTGACAGGCAGCCGCAGCAGCGACGGCAGCATGACTCCTTTTCCTCTGTCCCCTGTGACAGTGAGAGGAGTGTTTTCGTTCTGACGAAAGGGGGCGGGGCTACACAGACCAAGGGGGCGGAGCTACACGGACCAGGCTAGCAGACTGTGGAAGATCTGGCCAGCAAGATTGTGGTAAGGGGATGTAAAAAGAGTGTGAGAGAAAAAGTGTGTGTGTGTGTGTTTGTGTGTGTTTGTGCATATGTATGTGTGTTTGTTTGTATTTAAAAAGTGGAAGCTGTCTGCCGTAATGTGTAAAAAGGGGACTCTGTCCACCGTAATGTGTAAAAAGGGGAGCGCTGGCTGCCGTAATGTGTAAAAAGGGGGGCGCTGGCTGCCGTAATGTGTAAAAAGGGGACGCTGTCCGCCGTAATGTGTAAAAAGGGGACGCTGTCTGCCGTAATGTGTAAAAAGGGGACTCTGTCCGCCGTAATGTGTGAAAAGGGGACGCTGTCTGTCGTAATGTGTAAAAAGGGGACGCTGTCTTCCGTAATGTGTAAAAAGGGGAATCTGTCGTCCGTAATGTGTAAAAGGGGCTCTACCTGCTGTAGTGGTGCTACTGTGCGGCCTAGTGTGAATAATGGAGACTACTATAATATGTAATATGAATTGGTATTATTTTGTGGACACACCACTTCCCCATGAAACCATGCCCCCATATTTTTTTGCACGCGCCTGCGGCGCACACTGCCTCTATTTTACATACGGGGGGGGGGGGACAATGCCCTCTCTTGCACACAGCGGTAAAATGTCTAGTTACGGCACTGTCTGTGTGCAGTGCCGTAACTAGCGCTGCACAGTGTGTGTGTGTGTGTGTGTGTGGGCAGAGAGTTCACATCCATAGGCTTGCACGGATCTCCTGCAGCTCAGGGGCCCAAGAGGCCATGGTAACCCCCCCGGCCCTGCATGTAAAGTATGGGAGGGCGCAAATTTATATTTTGCAGGAGGGAGCGCCGAACACCCTAGCACCGGCCCTGAGTCCATGTCAACATTTGGTTGTCTAAATAGTGTACCTGTCAACATTATGGTGTCTGTATTTTGACTGTCTATTATACTGCACCCATACTCTGTAGCATACACTTTGCTACAGAGATGTTTTGAGTCCAGTTAATCAACACTCTCTTTTAAGCAAGGACAATGTACAAGTTCTACACTTTTAACTAGCATTATTTTTCTAGAGAGAACAGGAGAATTAATAGCACTGTTAGCAAATCATCTTTTTTTGTCAGTTGCGGCATATGAATTAACATTGACATCTCCCTGAAACATTCTGTTGCCTCTTCAAAGAGGTTGTGTACCAGTTGAATTGCAGCAGAGACTGATTGCAGATTAGCTGTGTGCTGTATAATTTGGACATATTTAAACATCTAATGGGTCATTTACAAACATTGTGGGACTGCCCTTATTCCTGCAAAGTTGTTCTGTTTTTAAACAGCACAGCAAGCAGGAGTCAGCAGAGTAATATCGGGTATGTGCAAATTTCAGGGGACTCGCCAGTCCTTGTGAACAATAGACCACACTTGTGTAACTTTGGGTTGAGGTATAAGTTTGGATATTATTCTTTCATTTCAAAAAGTAAGGGGGTATAAGATATCACATTGCAGATATGACATTGCGTATCTTTTCTAAAGGAAAGAACAAAGTGGGTCATTCCGAGTTGTTCGCTCGCAAGTGAATTTTAGCAGATTTGCTCATGCTAAGCCGCCGCCTACTGGGAGTGAATCTTAGCATCTTAAAATTGCGAACGATGTATTCGCAATATTGCGATTACACACCTCGTAGCAGTTTCTGAGTAGCTTCAGACTTACTCGGCATCTGCGATCACTGCTTGTCGTTCCTGGTTTGACGTCACAAACACACCCAGCGTTCGCCCAGACACTCCCCTGTTTCTCCAGCCACTCCTGCGTTTTTTCCGGAAACGGTAGCGTTTTTTCCCACACGCCCATAAAACGGCCTGTTTCCGCCCAGTAACACCCATTTCCTGTCAATCACATTACGATCGCCAGAACGATGAAAATGCCGTGAGTAAAATTCCTAAGTGCATAGCAAATTTACTTGGCGCAGTCGCAGTGCGGACATTGCGCATGCGCATTAAGCGGAAAATCGCTGCGATGCGAAGATTTTTACCGAGCGAACAACTCGGAATGACCCCCAAAAATTGAAAGCGCTGTCCATAATAAAGATTATTTTATTATAAAACCGATAAGGTCCGCCAAATCACATAAAATTCAATACCATATATTAATAACAATTCTCCATATGAGAAATATCTAAAACAAGTGGACATCAAAACATATGGACATCAGAACATTTCAAAATACTGAATTTCTTTCAGTAGTGCCTATTTGCAAAAGCAGTGTAAGCTACCCATCATTTATCTCACATCCAAAAAATTGCCCCACAGTGCCAGATACATGTCCCACAGTGCCAGTTACATTGCCCCACAGTGCCAGATACATTGCCCCACAGTGCCAGTTACAATGCCCCACAGTGCCGGATACATGCCCCACAGTGCCAGATACATGTCCCACAGTGCCAGTTACATTGCCCCACAGTGCCAGATACATTGCCCCACAGTGCCAGTTACAATGCCCCACAGTGCCGGATACATGCCCCACAGTGCCAGATACATGCCCCACAGTGCCAGTTACATTGCCCCACAGTGCCAGTTACATGGTCCCACAGTGCCAGATACATTGCCCCACAGTGCCAGTTACATTGCCCCACAGTGCCAGATACATGCACCACAGTGCCAGATACATGCACCACAGTGCCAGTTACATGCCCCACTGTGCCAGATACATGCCCCACTGTGCCAGATACATGCCCCACTGTGCCAGTTACAATGCCCCACAGTGCCAGATACAATGCCCCACAGTGCCAGATACATTGCCCCACAGTGCCATATACATGCCCCACAGTGCCAGTAACAATGCCCCACAGTGCCAGATACATGCCCCACTGTGCCAGTTACATGTCGCACTGTGCCAGATACATGCCCCACTGTGCCAGATACATGCCCCACTGTGCCAGTTACATGTCGCACTGTGCCAGATACATGCCCCACTGTGCCAGATACATACCCCACTGTGCCATATACATGCCCCACTGTGCCAGTTACAATGCCCCACAGTGCCAGATACATGCCCCACAGTGCCAGATACATGCCCCACAGTGCCAGTTACATGCCGCACTGTGCCAGATACATGCCCCACGGTGCCAGATACATGCCCCTCTGTGCCAGATACATGCCCCACTGTGCCAGTTACAATGCCCCACAGTGCCAGATACAATGCCCCACAGTGCCAGATACATTGCCCCACAATGCCAGATACATGCCCCACAGTGCTAGTTACAATGCCCCACAGTGCCGGATACATGCCCCACTGTGCCATATACATGCCCCACAGTGCCAGATACATGCCCCACAGTGCCAGTTACAATGCCCCACATTGCCAGATACATTGCCCCACAGTGCCAGATACATGCCCCACAGTGCCAGTTACAATGCCCCACAGTGCCAGATACATGCCCCACTGTGCCAGATACATGCCCCACTGTGCCAGATACATGCCCCGATGTGCCAGTTACATGCCCCACTTTGCTCTCCCCCCCCCCCTCTGGTCACTCACCGCTTGTGGCTCGCCTCTGATATGTGAGGAGAGGAGAGCGCAGCGCAGCGCCTCTCCTTTCCCTCACCGCTCAAGGTCTCCGGCGGCTGTGTGGCATCGGTTCGCTAGCCAATCAGAGCTCACGGACTGGCAGCCAATCAGGAGCCGGTCCGCAAGCTCTGATTGGCTAACGCCGCTGGAGACCGGACACACGCTGTGCCAGTTGCAATGCCCCACAGTGCCAGATACATGCCCCACAGTGCCAGATACATGCCCCACTGTGCCAGTTACATGCCGCACTGTGCCAGATACATGCCCCACTGTGCCAGATACCTGCCCCACTGTGCCATATACATGCCCCACTGTGCCAGTAACAATGCCCCACAGTGCCAGATACAATGCCCCACAGTGCCAGATACATGCCCCACAGTGCCAGATACCTGCCCCACAATGCCAGATACATGCCCCACAGTGCCAGTTACAATGCCCCACAGTGCCGGATACATGCCCCACTGTGCCAGATACATGCCCCACAGTGCCAGATACATGCCCCACAGTGCCAGTTACAATGCCCCACAGTGCCAGATACATTGCCCCACAGTGCCAGATACATGCCCCACAGTGCCAGTTACAATGCCCCACAGTGCCAGATACATGCCCCACTGTGCCAGATACATGCCCCACTGTGCCATATGCATGCCCCACTGTGCCAGATACATGCCCCAATGTGCCAGTTACATGCCCCGCTTTGCTCCCCCCCCCCCCTCTGGTCACTCACCGCTTGTGGCTCGCCTCTGATATGTGAGGGGAGGAGAGCGCAGCGCAGCGCCTCTCCTTCCCCTCACCACTCCAGGTCTCCGGCGGCTGTGTGGCACCGGTTCGCTAGCCAATCAGAGCTCACGGACCGGCAGCCAATCAGGAGCCGGTCCGCAAGCTCTGATTGGCTAACGCCGCCGGAGACCGGACACACGCAGCGCTGCTGGCAGCGCTGCTAGTGCTGGCAGCGGCGGTGAGGGGAGGGAGAGACGCTGTGCTCTCCTCCTCTCACATTTCGGCGTGACGGGGGCGAGTGGGGCATGATGCCCTGGCCGCCGGCGGCGCCCCCCTCTCCTGGGCCTGCCAAGGCGCCCAGGGCACGTGCCCCACTCACCCTACCCTAGTTACGCCTCTGCATGAAGGGAAAGGTATGCAACAGGGTAGACACAACAGGAGTGGTAAAACAGGGTGTCAGGGTGCCGTCCCCGACATGCCACCCTGACATTTTGCCCAGTGCTGTGGTCCCAGGTATTTGCAGCTGTTGTTCCCGAGTATAGAAAAGAGGATAAAATGGCCGTAAAGTGTGGTGTCCCTAACTCAGAACTCTGCCCTCTGTGCCGATAATTGCTCAGTGTGTGCCATTAGCAAATTATAGTGAATCAGGCCCTTTGAACCTAGAAAAGGGATCTGCTCCTGGTGTTCTTTGCTAGGTGATTAGTCTCTAGTTCCTTAGAAAATGCTGCTCATCGCTACGCTGTTTGTCTGCTGGATAACATGTGCAACTAACCACTGAACTATTCACCACTAGTGGTCACCCTGTATTCAAGAAACTCTGAAAACTTTATAAAGATTTTGGGATTGGCTTATGGGAACTGACGCCATCCTTATATGGCGTTAGTTCCCATTTGTCCGCTTCTTCCTTTTGCAAGTGCACAGAAGCATCCAGTCAGATCCTCCACCTCCAGCAGCCCTCTTTGTGCTGTGTGTGAATTCAGTTAATGCAAGCACACTTACATTGCCCGGTTATGTATACTTTAACCAAATGTAATTAGCAGTGAAAATGTAGATGATAGAGATTGCTTTTCGAAGCAGCTGTCCTGCAAATACAGCAATACTGAATTACATTGGTACTTTAGTATACTCTGTTGCAACTTGTGGCAAGTTGGATACTTAATTATCGAGGGTCAGTCAGCCCTCATTAATGATTAAGCCACTATAAACTGTGTGGCCATATTATTATGACAACCAGGCGATTTCATGCAAAGTAGCTATTGCGCAGATAATGCTGTCATAGGATGTCGGATTCCGTATAAAAATGGAAAGGTGAAGGTATGCAGAAACTAATGAAGTGTATTACTCATAGAATTATTGGTAGATGACAAGATCTGGCGGACTTTGAACATGGAGGGGGTCATTCCGAGTTGTTCGCTCGCAAGCTGCTTTTAGCAGCTTTGCACACGCTAAGCCGCCGCCTACTGGGAGTGAATCTTAGCTTATCAAAATTGCAAACGAAAGATTCGCAATATTGCGATAAGACATCTCTGTGCAGTTTCTGAGTAACTCGAGACTTACTCGGCACCTGCGATCAGTTCAGTGCTTGTCGTTCCTGGTTTGACGTCACAAACACACCCAGCGTTCGCCCAGACACTCCTCCGTTTCTTCAGCCACTCCCACGTTTTTCCCAGAAACGGTAGCATTTTTTCACACACACCCATAAAACGGCCAGTTTCCGCCCAGAAACACCCACTTCCTGTCAATCACATTACGATCACCAGAACGAAGAAAAAACCGTGAGTAAAATTCCTAACTGCATAGCAAATTTACTTGGCGCAGTCGCAGTGCGGACATTGCGCATGCGCACTAAGCGGAAAATCGCTGCGATGCGAAGAAATTTACCGAGCGAACAACTCGGAATGACCCCCGGAATGATTGTTTGTGCTTACAGTAGCGGTGCAAGCATTAACAAAATGGCTGCCTTGATGAATTGTTTGAGGCTGACAATTGTTAAAGTGTACACAGAGTGGACCAGCAGAAAATAAACTGGGTCTGAGCGCAAGGCTTGTGATCATAAACAGCTACTTGATGCTCAAGCTAAACAGAGATTGGGAAGACTTGTTCAGTCCCCCAGATGGGCACAGTGCATCAAAATTACATATAATCCGAATAAGGGAAAATTCAGATGGCCTCTCAATAAACAGAACGCTCAGGGTTTAAAGTTGAGGGGAATAAGGCGGAACTGAGTTCCATCATCTGTAATGGTAGGTGAAACTAGTTCTGCCTCCGTCAGGACTCTGCACAGTGATTTTAACAGAAAAGCCCACTCACCACCCACATCAATAGATGATGTGGGTGGCGCTAGTGTCACTGACTAGCTGCAGCCAACTCCCCTTTCCTTGGGTCCATGTGGCTCCATGGTCCTCCTCCATATGCGGCCTGCCCCTCCTGGTACTCACTGTCTGTTGGACTCGCTATTTATTGGACAACATTCGTCCACTCCTCAGATCCCAGCAGCTTCCTTTTCAAGCACGGCGTATGTGATACCATGCCGTCACTGCCAATGTAGTAAAGAAAGACCCACGAAGAGTAGCAGGCTCTGTGAATGCTGAAGACAAGGTGAGAGGGTGCTGAAGTGACACAAGGAGGCGGGAAACTGCTGGAGGGACACAGGGCATGAAGCTGCTGGAGGGGCACAGGCTGTGAGCTGCTGGAGTGACAGAGGCAGAAATGTGTATAAGGGGCACTACTGTGGGCATTATGCGTATAAGGGACACTACTACTTTGGGCATTATGTGTATAAGTGGCACTTCTGGGGGCATTGTGTGTATAAGCTGCACTTCTGTGGGCATTATTTGTATAAGTGGCACTATTGTGGGCATTATGGTAAGGGGCACTACTAGTGTGGGCATTATGTGTGAGGGTCACTTCTACTGTGAGCATTATGTGTATAAGCGCCACTACTGCTGTGGGCATTATGTGTAAGGGACACTACTACTGTGAGAATTGTGAATAAGGGGCACTCCTGTGTGGCATAACATGTATAAAGGGCACTACTGTGCAGCATAACATGAATATAGGGCACTACTGAGTGACATAATGTGAATAGGGGGCACTACTGTGTGTTGTAATGTGAATAAGGGGCACTACTATGTGGTGTAATATGAATTAGGGGCACTACATAATATATCCAGCTTTCTTACAAAACATAGCCAGCTATCTTTTCCCTTTGCTGCCCTTAATTCCCTTAATCATCCCTGGAATGTGTGCCAGTCCTGTCCTGCCCACTTGCCTCATCACTCTTTTACTTGCCCCCCCTCAATTGCTCTTCCCACAAACACTACTTTTTCCCCATTCTACATTTCACTTTTAATCCACCCCTGCATAATGACACTCTCCTATCTGAACTGTAGTATCTACTTACAATGTGCATTGTGCTCATTTCACATACAGTACTTTCTAGTTTTGAACTTATCTTTATTGTATTTTCATTGTCTGTGTTGTAGTTATAACTAATAATAGTCCGTATTGTAGTACCACTATATGTACTGTAATACTGTATTGTCGCCAACTTGTATTAGTGTCTTACATTCTACAGTTTACATCTCTCTTTTCAAAGATATGGTTTGCCCTCAGCTCTCATTTTGTTCAGCATGTCTCACTACAAATTCCTCACTCTGGGGGTCATTCCGAGATGATCTTAGCTGTGCTAAATTTAGCAGGCGTGGCCGGACCGCACCCACAAAACGGCGGCCAAATGCCGCCATTCCACCCCCCGCCCGGCGACCACCTCTGCCTGTCAATCAGGCAGAGGCGATCGTAGCGGCCCGACGGCCTTCGACCGTCTGACATGCGCCAGCGCAGTTCTAACCCGAGCACACCGCTGCGATAAACTGCAGCGTGCGATCGGGTCAGAATGACCCACTCTGTCCTTGGCCCAGTTTGTGCTCTTCTCCATAAACGTCACCCTTTGCCATTGACAGCTCTTTTGACTTAGATGCTTCTAAACTTCTTTGCCTCACATCCTCCTTTGGCCAGTCTCTATTATCATTCTGCCCTACACACAGTCTTGGTCACTCCCTCAACTTTGTCTTCCCACATTTCTGACTTCTCTAACTCTGCTTTCCTGCTTCTGTCCACTACCTTCTCTCCTTCACACTCTTCCCTCTTGTTCCCTCACCTGCTGCCAAAAGCTCCACCATCAAGTGCAATCTTGGTAATTTTGACTCCACCTCATTCTTCACCTCTCTGGAATGTTCCCTATTACAGACCTGACCTGTCCCAACCATTATGTTACCCTGTTACAACCACTGTCTTGCTTCTGCTAGCAACTCTTCAGCCCCAGTCACTTCTGTCAGTCACCGAAGGTCCAAGTCTTAACTCAAAATTTACCAGATTCCTCCAAAAATGCTCCCTCGGTGCTGAATGGAGGAAATCACACTTTATCACTGACTTTCTTTACCTCAGATTTATTCTGTCTTTCTATAGTTCTGCCCTCACACTAGCCAGTCCTTCCTCACAGCATTCATCTCCTATCAATTCTCCTACAGACATCGGCTCTGTACCACATTTAGCTCCATCCTATGTCTTACTTATTCCCCCTCTTCCCTCTCAGCTTTTGACTTTGCCTCTTTCTTCACCTCCAAAATAGAATCTGTCAGGCAGATTACCTCCTCCTCCCAGGCTCCTACCCTCTCTCTTCCCTACTCCACCCATCCCCTCCCTCCAACTCCCCTCTTTTCTCTTTTCACCCCACAACTGGGGAGGAAATTCAGTTTCTCTTCTTTGCCTCTCCCCTCTCTGCCTGTCCAAATATTCCATTCCTTCCCATCTCATATGCTCTCTCCCTACACATTTGCCTACAGCTCGCCCAGCTCTACAATCTTTCCCTCTCCTCTGCATCTTCACATCCTCCTTCAAACATGCCCTTGTGTCTCTCATCCTCAAAAAACCTACTGGACTCCTCTTCCTCATCTAACTAGCATCCATTCTCTCTACTTCACCAGAGAGGCTTGTCCACACCTTTCTGTCAGCTGACTACCTTATTGACCTATGCCAATTGGCTTTCACCTCCTCCATTCTACGTAAACCACCTCGACCTTAGTTGACAATTACCTCCTCTCAGCTAAATCAAAGGGTCACTTCTCTGTCCTTTTATCCTTCTAAAAAGCTAACTCTCTCTGCACATGTTATATCCCCCCCCCCCCCCAGTGCATATGGTTTTGCCCATTAGCTAACAGATTTGCTGCTACGATCAGGTCTGAATTAGGCCCTATGTTGGAATAACACACTACTGAGGGGATATGTAAGTAATAATTTTAGGAATATATTTTTGTGGTGGCAATTTGATAATCTAATGTATCAAAATGAAGGCATTACTTTTTTATTTTATCAATATGGAAACCCCTTTTTATTTTATTATAGGAGGCAAAACTATATTATTTATTTAATAAAGAGCACTTTTTATTAAGGGGCAAGGCTGTAGATATTTTCTTTAGGAGAAGAAAAAAGATACACTTTAGATAAAGATAACTCAGGAAACAGCACAGACAATGGAGCTCCATATATAAAATATTCAATTCAATTAATTAAAAACCTATAAACAAATAAGAACCACAAGTAAGCAAGAACAGCAGTAACCATATAAAGTATAAACCAGTGTATCAGCAATAATTAATTTGTAGCAGCATATGCCTTTAGATATCAGAACCACAAATTTGGAGTATACAAACAGGCTTAAATAGCTCAAAGTGTCCACAGAAATTAGAAGATTTTTAAAATACTGTAGGTACCAGAATGATGGTCTCAATGCAGGTCAGCAACCGAGCAAGTTAGATCTATACAGATGTGCCAAGGCTCACCTTGGCACATCTGTATATGGAGTCAAATGTGTGTTCCCGTGACTATTTGTGGGTACGTGCGCACTCACCTGCTTCCATAGGAATGTATGGTGTGTATGCATGCTGCAACTAATCGCAACAGTCTGGATTTCTTTGCTGCCGCAATGTGTACGCACGTGGCAGGCGAAATATCGCAAGATGATGAAGGACACTTCTGTAGTTAGGGAGGGCGTAATGCACTTTCATACATTCCCCTCATTCATTCCCATAGGACCACCAGACACGGGTCTGTTGAAGGAAGCGGCGAGAGGGGACTTTTTTAAACTAAGTTTTGTTTTTTCCTCACTGGTTCAGCCCAGATATCTGTGATTGCAGCTTTCTCACTGGCCAGAGGCATCTCTATTGTTTGACAACATTTTATGGCATGTTCTGAATTTGGTGCTTATTACACACTTTGATTTGTAATAAGAAAAGTGAAAGAATCGGGACAGTGACTTGTGGTGACTTGAAAATATCAATTTGCTGTCAATTTTTTGTAAACAAGTCAGAGAAAGGCTGTTTCTAAGTAACCAAAAATGCTATTCAGCATGCTTTTGTCTTTGTCGCCCTTCATAGTACAACTATCTCACCTTCTTTTGTTTATTCTCACCCGTGACTAAACTAGAGGTGAGCGGGTTCAGATCCCTGAGATCCGAACCCTACCGAACCTCCCTACCAGAATCCGTATCCGAGTCAGGCCCAGGTTTTCCCGCCTTACTCGGAAACCAGAATGAGGCAAAACGCCATCATCCCGCTGTCAGATTCTCGCAGGGTTTGGATTCCATATAAGGACCTGCGCATCGCCGCCATTTTCACTCCAGTCTCGGAGAGTGTAGTGAGAGGACGTGTCTCCGTCCTCAGTGTCTGTGTTGGCGGGAAAGTGGGGTGGCGATTCCAGTGCTTTCTTGTGCGGCTCAGTCCAGTGTAGTGTCTTATGCTGCATCAGTCCAGCCAGTCACAGTGGTGGTGTCCTCTGCTGCTATATGTCCCCAGTGCTGCTGTATAAGTCCCTTGCAGTTTTGCTGTGTTGTCTTGCATCAGACCAGGGGTAGTGTCTTGTGCAGCATCAGTCCAGTGACCAGTCACAGTGGTGGTGTCGAAAGTTATTTTATGTGGAACCGCACTAGTCGAACAATTATTATTAATACTGAGATGATTTGAGTAATGAAATACCAATATACAGACAGTTAAACAGTTAACAAATAATTCTTAAACTGTTAATGATTGGCGGTGCTCCCAGGAATTTTGTAGGTGAACTACAATTGGGAAGAAAGGAGAAAAAGACAAAAAACCCTTTTTTTGGGAGCACTCTTTTGTTGTGTTAGAAATAATATGTGTGACGAAAAATAATAAAACTTAACCTTTAATCAATCCTTGAATGAAAAAACTTTTTTGTCAAAAATTTGAAACTCGTGTCTATTGTTGTGTATGTATATAAAAATCTTATTTAACCTTTTTAACAAATGAGGTATAAGATAGATGAATAGGTGAAAATATCAAAGAAGTGATAGATGATACCAAAAGGTTTCTTGAGGTCCCGGGTGTCCAGGAAATCACTGTGCATGCCTGGATTATGGATATCTTTAGTAGAAGATATGAGCAGAACTTCTAAGGTTTAAAAGGAGCTAGGGATGGATGTGATAAAAAGGGGCGGGAAGAATAATTAGACTCCCCTTGGTGGTGGGGGGAAGGGGAAAGGGGGGTTGTGAAAAAAGAGGTAGGGGGGTGGGGGTTGAGAAATGGAGTGGGGGTTTGGAAAGGAGGGAGTGGGTTTGGGACGAAGAATGGAGGCCCACTGCACCTGGTAATCTCAGGAAGTTGGTGTAGTAAGGCAGTGGGCCAGAGATGGAGAAGAGGAAAGAAGAAAAAGGAAAAAGAGAGAAGAGAAGAAAAGAAAAAGAGAGAAGAAAAGAAAAAAGGAAAAGAAAAGATATGGAAGAGGGAAGGGGGAAAAATCATTTCTTTTGTGAGTTATCTCTCTAATATTTTTAAAGCCATGTTATTCTCTAAACAGAAGGTTACAAGGCTCAAGTAATTTCTCTATACTATGCTATGTCAGTCTCCAATCAGGAGGTTACAGGGTTCAAGTAATTTTTCTTGTGAGCCAGCCTTGAGCTCTAAACCTATACCTTTTGATCTACCTGTCCCTATATTTATGGAGCAAACAGCAATGCACATTCTTTAATATTTCTTTTGTTTTGTTCCCTACTTATGGTGCAAATAACTGCACATTTTTCAGTATTTACATTTTCAGTGTTTTCATTGATTACTTGCTTTACAATTCTGTGTGAGCCAGCCCTGAGCTCTTAATATACCTGTTGTACTGAATCTGCTATATATACAACATATTTTGTGATAGTACATTTTTTCACACTATCATCTAGAAATCACTTGAGCGGTGTGTTGATTCCTCTGTGATTTTCCCAATTTAGAGAGTTTCATACCTGAATACCTCTCTACTATATTATACTATTTCTGTTTCTCTTCCCATTTTTATTCTTACCACACACTCTTCTATGGAAATATCTTTCGGACCATTTTGTCCTGATCTATGCAAAGTACAAATTAAGCAGAGTGTGACCTATCTTTCTCCTTCACCAAACGGCCCACGGCCATACTACCCTGAATACGCCCGATCTTGTCCAATCTTGGAAGCTAAGCAGATATGGCCTGGTCAGTACTAGGAAGGGAAACCTCCTGAGAATACCAGGTGCAGTGGGCCATTTTTAAGGAAAAGAGTTACCCATAATTCAGACCATTTTCAAAACACTCTCTTGTTTGGAAAAATCAATTCGAACAATGTGGTACCGATCCATTAGAGTACAGAATTAGTGGTGGTTTCCCCCTTCCCTCTTCCATATCTTTTCTTTTCCTTTTTTCTTTTCTTCTTTTTCTTTTCTTCTCTTCTCTCTTTTTCCTTTTTCTTCTTTCCTCTTCTCCATCTCTGGCCCACTGCCTTACTACACCAACTTCCTGAGATTACCAGGTGCAGTGGGCCTCCACTCTTCGTCCCAAACCCACTCCCTCCTTTCCAAACCCCCACTCCATTTCTCAACCCCCACACCCCCCCCTTTTTTTCACAACCCCCCTTTCCCCCCCCACCACCAAGGGGAGTCCAATTATTCTTCCCGCCCCTTTTTATCACATCCATCCCTAGCTCCTTTTAAACCTTAGAAGTTCTGCTCATATCTTCTACTAAAGATATCCATAAACCAGGCATGCACAGTGATTTCCTGGACACCCGGGACCTCAAGAAACCTTTTGGTATCTTCTATCACTTCTTTGATATTTTCACCTATTCATCTATCTTATACCTCATTTGTTAAAAAGGTTAAATAAGATTTTTATATACATACACAACAATAGACACGAGTTTCAAATTTTTGACAAAAAAGTTTTTTTATTCAAGGATTGATTAAAGGTTAAGTTTTATTATTTTTCGTCACACATATTATTTCTAACACAACAAAAGAGTGCTCCCAAAAAAAGGGTTTTTTGTCTTTTTCTCCTTTCTCCCCACAGTGGTGGTGTCCTCTGCTGCCATATACCCGGGGTAGCTGTATAAGTCCCTTTCAGTGGTGCTGTGTTGTCCTGCATCAGACCTGGAGTAGTGTCTTGTGCAGCATCAGTCCAGTGACCAGTCACAGTGGTGGTGTCCTGTGCTGTCATATATCCAGTTTTACTGCCGTATAATTCCCATGGTACTGACGTATAATTCCAGTGATACAGGCGTATAATTCCCGTAATACTGGCGTATAATTCCAGTGGTATTGCCGTATAAATCCTGTGATACTGGCGTATAATTCCTGTGATACTGGCGTATAATTCCAGTGATATTGCCATATAATTCCTGTTATACTGGCATATAATTCCCGTGATACTGCTGTATAATTCCAGTGATATTTCCGTATAATTCCTGTGATACTGGCGTATAATTCCAGTGATAGTGGCGTATAAATCCTGTGATACTGGCGTATAATTCCAGTGATATTGCCGTATAATTCCTGTGATACTGGCGTATAATTCCAGTGATATTGCCGTATAATTCCCGTGATACTGCCATATAATTCCCGTGATACTGCTGTATAATTTCAGTGATATTTCTGTATAATTCCTGTGATACTGGCGTATAACATAGTTGCCTACCCTCCCTCATTCTGCAGGAGACTCCCTGAAATAGTAGCAATCTCCCTCACTCCCTGAATGGTCCCTCAATCTCCCTGAAAATAAAGAAATCATAGATACATACATTTAAATGGTATCATCAGTGCCATTTCCCTGTATTGGTTATAAGGCACAGTGATCCCTACGGCTACATGCATTTTAAAGGTTTCTTGTGGCCACTTACATATATGGAACCTCTTGAAAAACACAATACACGAACAAATCCTGCAAAATATGAGTCTTTTCTTCAACAAGTAGATTTTACTAACTTTGGGGCTCATTTACATTTGGATGTAAGTCATTTTCATGACACGCCTCTCAGATATAGCAGAACACGTCCGCGCTGATAGGTGATACTTTCACAATCTCCCTGAAATGCTTTTTCAAAAGTAGGCAAGTATGGCGTATAATTCCCGTGATACTGGCGTATAATAATATAATTCCTGTGATACTGGCGTATAATTCCCGTGATACTGGTGTATAATTCCAGTGATATTGCCGTATAATTCCTGTGATACTGGCGTATAATTCCAGTGGCATTGCCGTATAAACCCTGTGATACTGGCGTATAATTCCCGTGATACTGGCGTATAATTCCAGTGATATTGCCGTATAATTCCAGTGATACTGGCGTATAATTCCCCTGATACTGGCATATAATTCCAGTGATATTGCACTATAATTCCTGTGATACTGGCGTATAATTCCAGTGGCATTGCCGTATAAACCCTGTGATACTGCCGTATAATTCCCGTGATACTGGCGTATAATTCCAGTGATATTTCTGTATAATTCCTGTGATACTGGCGTATAATTCCCGTGATACTGACATATAATTCCAGTGATATTGCCGTATAATTCCTGTGATACTGGCGTATAGTTCCCGTGATACTGGCGTATAATTTCAGTGATATTTCTGTATAATTCCTGTGAAACTGGCGTATAATTCCCGTGATACTGGCGTATAATTCCAGTGATATTGCCGTATAATTCCTGTGATACTGGCGTATAATTCCAGTGGCATTGCCGTATAAACCCTGTGATACTGGCGTATAATTCCCGTGATACTGGCGTATAATTCCAGTGATATTGCCGTATAATTCCAGTGATACTGGCGTATAATTCCCCTGATACTGGCATATAATTCCAGTGATATTGCACTATAATTCCTGTGATACTGGCGTATAATTCCAGTGGCATTGCCGTATAAACCCTGTGATACTGCCGTATAATTCCCGTGATACTGGCGTATAATTCCAGTGATATTTCTGTATAATTCCTGTGATACTGGCGTATAATTCCCGTGATACTGACATATAATTCCAGTGATATTGCCGTATAATTCCTGTGATACTGGCGTATAATTCCCGTGATACTGGCGTATAATTTCAGTGATATTTCTGTATAATTCCTGTGAAACTGGCGTATTATTCCCGTGATACTGGCGTATAATTCCAGTGATATTGCCGTATAATTCCTGTGATACTGGCGTATAATTCCAGTGGCATTGCTGTATAAACCCTGTGATACTGGCGTATAATTCCCGTGATACGGGCGTATAATTCCAGTGATATTGCCGTATAATTCCAGTGATACTGACGTATAATTCCCGTGATACTGGCGTATAATTCCAGTGATATTGCCGTATAATTCCTGTGATACTGGCGTATAATTCCAGTGGCATTGCCGTATAAACCCTGTGATACTGGCGTATAATTCCCGTGATACTGGCGTATAATTCCAGTGGCATTGCCGTATAAACCCTGTGATACTGGCGTATAATTCCCGTGATACTGGCGTAAAATTCCAGTGATATTGCTGTATAATTCCCGTTATACTGGCATATAATTCCTGTGATACTGCTGTATAATTCCAGTGATATTTCCGTATAATTCCTGTGATACTGGCGTATAATTCCTGTGATACTGGCGTATAAATCCCGTGATACTGGCGTATAATTCCAGTGATACTGCCATGTAATTCCTATGATACTGGCGTATAATTCCCGTGATACTGGCGTATAATTCCAGTGATATTGCTGTATAATTCCTGTTATACTGACATATAATTCCTGTGATACGCCTGTATAATTCCAGTGATATTTCCGTATAATTCCTGTGATACTGCCGTATAATTCCTGTGATACTGGCATATAATTCCCGTGATACTGGCGTATAATTCCAGTGATACTGCCATATAATTCCTATGATACTGGCGTATAATTCCTGTGATACTGTTGTATAATTCCCGTGATACTGTCATATAATTCCCGTGATACTGCTGTATAATTCCAGTGATACTGGCGTATAATTCCAGTGATATTGCCGTATAATTCCTGTGATACTGGCATATAATTCCCGTGATACTGCTGTATAATTCCAGTGATATTTCCGTATAATTCCTGTGATACTGGCGTATAATCCCCTTGATACTGGCGTATAATTCCTGTGATATTGCCGTATAATTTCTGTGAAACTGGCGTATAATTCCTGTGATACTGGCGTATAATTCCAGTGATATTGCCGTATAGTTCCTGTGATACTGCCGTATAATTCCTGTGATACTGGCGTATAATTCCCATGATACTGCCGTATAATTCCTGTGATATTGCCATATAATTACTGTGATACTGCCGTATAATTCCAGTGATACTGCCATATAATTCCCATGATACTGCCATAATATTCCAGTGATATTGCTGTATAATTCCCGTGATACTGGCGTATAATTCCCGTGATACTGCCATATAATTCCAGTGATATTGTTGTATAATTCCAGTGATACTGGCGTATAATTCCCGTGATACTGCCGTATAATTCCCGTGATACTGGTATATAATTCCTGTGATACTGCCGTATAATTCCAGTGATACTGTTGTATTATTCCAGTGATACTGGCGTATAATTCCTGTGATACTGGCGTATAATTCCAGTGGTATTGGCGTATAAATCCAGTCCAGTGGTACTGCCGTATAAGTCCAGTGGTACTGGCGTATAACTCCAGTGATCCTGCCATATAATTCCAGTGGTACTGGCGTATAAATCCAGTGATACTGCTGTATATTTGCTTAAAAATCCATATAATTCCGTATAATTCCAGTCCAGTGGTGCTGCCATATAAATTCAGTGGTGCTGTCCTGTGCTGTATATTATTTACTCCAAATAAATGGGTTATTAATATTTAATCCAAATAATTTTCACAGGGTTTGCCCTGTGTGGTGTAGAGGTACGGTCTCTTGTACTGCATATTGTTATATACTCCAGAAAAATAATGGAGAACAAAAATTTGGAGGATAAGATAGGGAATGTTCAAGAACCACTTCCTCCTAGTGCTGAAGCTGCTGCCACTAGTCATGACATAGATGATGAAATGCCATCAACGTCATCTGCCAAGGCCGATGCCCAATGTAATAGTAGAGGGCATGTAAAATCCAAAAGTTAAGGTGGAAAAAGCACAGAAAAGAACTGTGCATTCTAAGATGGTATCACAAATCCCCAAGGAGAGTACAAGTGTGTTAGCGGTTGCGATGCCTGACCTTCCCAACACTGGACGGGAAGAGGTGGCTCCTTCCACCATTTGCACGCCCCCTGCAAGTGCTGGAAGGAGCACCCACAGTCCAGTTTCTGATATTCAAATTGAAGATATCACTATTGAAGTACACCAGGATGAGGATATGGGTGTTGCTGGCGCTGAGGAGGAAGTTAACGTGGAGGATTCTGATGATGATGTGGCTTGTTTAAATGAGGCACCAGGGGAGACACTTGTTGTCCGTGGGATGAAGAAGCCCATTGTGATGCCTGGGCAAAATACCAAAAAAGCCACCTCTTCGGTGTGAAATTATTTCTCCACAAATCCGGACAACAGGTGTCAAGCCATGTGTTGCTTCTGTCAATCTGTAATAAGTAGGGGTAAGTATGTTAACCACCTAGGAACATCCTCCCTTATACGTCACCTGCAGCGCATTCATCAGAAGTCAGTGTCAAGTTGTGAAACTTTGGGTAAGAGCGTAAGCAGTCCATTGACACCTAAATCCCTTCTTCTTCTTGTACCCAAGCTCCTGCAAGCCACACCACCAACTCCCTCAATGTCAACTTCCTCCTCATTCAGGAATGTCAGTAGTCCTGCAGGCCATGTCACTGGCAAGACAGAGAAGTCCTCTCCTAACTGGGATTCCTCCAGAGGATCCTTGAGTGGTATGCCTGCTGTTGCTGCTGCTGCTGCTGCTGCTGCTGTTGTTGCTGCTGGGAGTCGATCGTGATCCCAAAGGGGAAGTAGGAAGACTACTTGTACAACTTCTAGTAAGCAATTGACTGTCCAACGGTCCTTTGTGAGGAAGATGAAATATGACAGCAGTCATCCTTTTGCAAAACGGATAACTGAGGCCTTGACAGCTATGTTGGTGTTAGACGTGCATCCGGGATCCAGCATTAGTTCAGTGGGACTTAGAGAATTGTTTGAGGTACTGTGTTCCCGGTATCAAATCCCATCTAGGTTCCACTTCACTAGGCAAACGATACCGAGAATGTACAGAGACATCAGAAAAAGTGTCCTCAGTGTCCTACAAAATTCAGTTGTACCCACTGTCTACTTGACCACGAACATGTGGACAAGTGGAACAGGGCAGACTAAGGACTATATGACTGTGAAAGCCCACTGGATAAATGTATGGCCTCCCTCAGCAGCAACAACAGCAGTGGCACCAGTAGCAGCATCTCGCAAATGCCATCTCGCTATGTATCACCGGTTTCCGTAAGAGGCACACCACTGACAACCTCTTACGGAAACTGAGGGACATCATCGCACAATGGCTTACCCCAATTAGACTCTCCTGGGGATTTGTGATATCAGACAACGCCACCAATATTGTGCGTGCATTGCATCTGGGCAAATTCCAGCATGTTCTATGTTTTGCACATACAATTAATTTGGTGGTGCACAATTTAAAAAAAAAATACAGTGGCGTGCAGGAGGTGCTGTCAGTGGCCCAAAAAATTGCAGAATACTTTCGACATTCAGCCACCACTGGCCGAAGACTGGACACCAGCAAACACTCCTGAACCTGCCCTGCCATCACCTGAAGCAAGAGGTGGTAACAAGGTGAATTCAACACTCTATATGCTTCAGAGGATGGTGGTGTTATGATTCCTGTACTCCAGACCGGAGGAGATCTTATGGCAGGGATCTGAGTACAGGAAAATAAGCTGGTTGTGGGAGCTGGATAGCCTAGTAACCCCTGGCGCCCTAACTCCGTTGTCTCGCCCGTGTTATCAGAAATCCCCTGCGAGACTATGGTTGCTTGAGCCCATGGCAGCCGCGTTCGAAGGGCGGATTATGTCTGCCCAACCCCGATGCCCCCGCAGGTCTTAATGGGAGACAAGGGGAAGTCCGAGACAGGGTGATAACAAGGGGCCCTCTGACTAAGCAACCAGGCCAGGGGTTACAAGCTAACTAACTAAATCAAAAGGTATGTGCGGACTAGCCGCCAGGAAAAAGGACAACCAAGGATCCACTGATCCGACACTCCTATCCGGCACCGCCGGACACCCGAGTGGATCTGTGGAAGCGGAATCCTCCGCAAAGCTCCAGAACACAATTAAACAAAATAATAAACAGAAGCGGACAAGCCGCAACACACGGCTGCGCCGCGACTCACGAACACCACCAGATGTTAAAGGTGCTCGGTCAGACTCCAGGAACAGATGGTAACTTCCGAGTACAGGATCTCTGAGGACAGGAACAACCGAAAAGACCGGGACTGGGAACTCTCTGCAGCAGACACAGGCAAACAGGAAGCTATCACCGGCGTCTGTAAGAAGTCCTGAGGGTGCCTTTATTCAGGCACCCTCCAATCAGGATCCAGACAGGACAATCAAATAGAAATGCCGTGCAGCTTGCATGCTGCACGGCCAGCACATAATCAGGGTAATGAGAATAGACCCAGCAACGGGGAACGCGGCTGAACGTGGCGTCCCCGTTGCTAAGGTCAGAGCGGCTCCGTGCGCCCGGCGTCTTAGCGTTGCCAGGGAGCCGGCGGCTGGACGCGCACGGCGTCCCTGGTTGCTAGGCGCCGGGCCGCACGGCCGAGCGGACCCCGGCGCCTAACAGTACCCCCCCCTTGAGGAGGGGTCAAGGAACCCCTAAAGCCAGGTTTCCGAGGAAATTCACGAAAAAATGCCCTTTTGAGCTTTGGGGCATGAAGGTCTTCATCCAGGACCCACGACCTTTCCTCTGGCCCATAACCTCTCCAATGCACCAAAAAATAAAGCCGACCCCGGGACAACTTGGAATCGAGAACCTTCTCAACCAAGAACTCTTGCTGACCCTGTACATTAACTGGTGATCTCCCCTGAGATTTTTTACGAGGAAATCTGCTGGACGAAACATATGGTTTAAGCAATGAGCAATGGAAGGTATTTCCGATCCGTAAAGTTTTTGGTAAACGTAACCGGAAAGCAACTGGATTGACTTTTTTGATAATGAGAAATGGTCCAATATATCTAGGACCCAATCTGGCTGAGGTTTGTCGAAGTTTGATGTTGCGAGTCGACAACCACACCCTGTCTCCTACTTTAAAAGTGCATGGCCGCCGGAGCCTGTCAGAAAATTTTTTTTCCCGGAAAGCTGCTTTTCTGAGAGCCAGGTGCACTTTTTTCCAAATAAGTTTAAGATGAGAGGTCAGGGCCAGAGAGGAGACAGAGGAATGTTGAAAAAATGAATTAGCTCTGGGGTGGAAACCAAAAACTGCAAAAAATGGAGACACATTGGTGAAGGAATGACAGGCATTATTATAAGCAAACTCCGCCAATGGAAGAAACTCAGACCAGTCATTTTGGAGTTTGGCCGAGTACAAACGCAAATATTGTTTTAGAGATTGGTTAACTCGCTCAGTCTGTCCATTGGATTGTGGATGATAGCCGGAGGTTAATGATAATTTCATCTTTAATGAAGCACAAAAAGACTTCCAAAATTGCGCAATGAATTGTGGACCCCTGTCAGAAACAATATCAGTGGGTAACCCATGGAGTCTGAAAACATGACGGAGGAACAAGACTGCCAATCCCTGGGCAGATGGCAATCGGGGAAGAGCAATAAAATGGGCCATCTTGCTAAAACGGTCCACTACCACCCATATGACTCGGCATCCGGCTGACAGAGGGAGATCCACCACAAAATCCATGGAGATATGCGACCATGGCCTAAGAGGAACTTTCAAGGGCATAAGTTGACCAATAGGCAAAGAACGGGGAACTTTATGCTGTGCACAGACCTGACACGAAAAAACAAACTCTTTAATGTCTTTGGAAAGACCAGGCCACCATACTGAGCGGGATACTAATTCCAAAGTCTTAGCGATTCCCGGATGCCCTGCAACTTTGCTATCATGAAATTCCGCCAAAACAGTTGCTCTCAAAAACTCAGGAACAAAAAGACGACTAGCAGGAGTATTTCCCGGAGCTTGATGTTGAAGCAGCTTTAATTGGGAAAATACATCCTGTGTGAGACCTGCCTGAATGACTGAAGGCGGAAGTATGGGAGTAACAGGACTGTTGTCTTGAACCGGAAGGAAACTGCGTGACAGGGCATCTGCCTTGGTATTCTTGGAACCTGGTCTGAAGGTGATAATGAATTTGAAACGAGTAAAAAATAAAGCCCAACGAGCCTGTCGGGCATTCAGTCGTTTAGCCGATTCAATGTATTGAAGATTTTTGTGATCAGTCAAAACTGAAATGGTGTGGGTAGCTCCTTCAAGCCAATGTCTCCACTCCTCGAAAGCCCATTTAATAGCCATCAATTCCCGGTTACCAACATCATAGTTGGATTCTGCAGATGAGAATTTCCTGGACATAAAGGCACAAGGATGTAACTCAAGGGAATCTGGATCCTTCTGAGAAAGGATAGCCCCTACTCCAACCTCCGAGGCATCCACCTCAATAATGAAAGGTAATTCTTGGTTGGGATGTCTAAGGACCGGGGCTGAGACAAAGGCTTGTTTTAAGGCCTGAAAAGATAACTCCGCTTTACATGACCAATTGGTAGGATCTGCTCCCTTCTTAGTAAGTGCCACAATGGGAGCAACTAGGTCAGAGAAAGAGTGAATAAATCTTCTATAGTAGTTTGCAAACCCTAAAAAGCGCTGAATTGCTTTTAAATTGGTGGGTTGCGCCCAACTAAGGATGGCTTGGAGCTTTTTTGGTTCCATTCGGAATCCCCGAGGGGAAATAATGTACCCTAAAAAGGATACTTCCGTGACATGAAATTCACACTTCTCCAGCTTGGCATATAAGTGATTTTCACGTAATCTCTTTAGCACCTGACGCACCTGGGTAACATGTTGTTCCACGGAGTCAGAATATATCAAAATATCGTCTAAATAGACCACGACGAATCTTCCCAGAAACTCACGGAGCACATCATTAATGAGATCCTGGAAAACTGCCGGAGCGTTAGATAGGCCGAATGGCATGACCAGATACTCATAGTGGCCCGACTGAGTACTAAATGCCGTTTTCCACTCATCCCCTGACCTGATTCTGATGAGGTTATATGCTCCTCTAAGATCAATCTTAGAAAAAATAACAGCCGAACGTAGCTGATCAAAGAGGACAGAGATCAGCGGCAGAGGGTAAGTATTCTTTACTGAGATTTTATTCAAAGCTCTAAAGTCAATGCAGGGTCTGAGTGAACCATCCTTCTTCTCTACGAAGAAGAAACCTGCACTTAAAGGGGATTTAGATGGCCTGATAAACCCTTTCCCAAGGCTTTCTTTCACATACTCATTCATGGCCACAGTTTCAGGACCAGACAATGCATATAACCTTCCTTTAGGCAACGTGGCACCAGGAATTAACTCAATGGCACAATCATAAGGCCTATGGGGAGGCAAAATATCCGCATTGCCCTTGGAAAACACATCAACAAAATCCTGGTATTCCCCAGGAATATGTGCGGAACTGGCGGCAGCTACTCGGATAGGAAGCGTAATACATTCTTTATCACAGATGGTACCCCATTGTAGGATCTCCCCAGACTGCCAATCAATGACGGGATTATGAAAGGCCAGCCAAGGATGACCCAGAACCACAGGAACTGCTGGACAATGGGTAAGGAAAAACTCAATTTTTTCAGAATGCAGAGCTCCCACCGAGAGCAAAACAGGAGGTGTACATAGAGAAATAACCCCATTGGATAAAGGACTCCCATCTAAACCATGCATGGTGATACACCTACCTAAGGTTAGCTGAGGAATACCTAAGGCCTTGGCCCATGTTAAATCCATAAAGTTTCCTGCAGCTCCACTGTCCACAAAAGCAGAGACCGAGGAACAGAGGCTGCCATAGGAAACTTTAGCAGGAACCAACAGTGAATTATTTGAGGAGATGAGCTGCAGACCAAAGTGAACCCCCTCACAATTCACTTGGTCAGGAAGTTTCCCAACTTGTTTGGACAACTACGGGCAAAATGTCCCTTACCTCCGCAGTATAAACACAGACCATAATTTTGCCTCCTGGTTCTTTCTTCCGGAGACAATTTGGAGAGACCAATCTGCATAGGCTCCTCTATGTCTACAGGAATGGAAGGAACCCAGGGAGAGGACCCGACAGATGCCCCTTTTTCAGCCCTCCGCTCTCTGAGCCGACGATCTATTTTAATAGATAGCTCCATGAGGTTATCGAGGGTCTCAGGAGCGGGATACTGGAGGAGACTGTCTTTTATAGATTCCGATAAGCCGAGGCGAAACTGACTGCGCAGGGCTGGGTCATTCCAGCCACAGTCGTTCGACCAACGGCGAAACTCCGTACAATAATTCTCTGCGGGATTCCTACCCTGTCTAAGAGCACGCAACTGACTTTCTGCGGACGCCTCTCTATCAGGGTCGTCATACAATAGCCCTAAAGATTTTAAAAAGGCGTCTACAGACGATAAGGCTGGATCGTCTGTCTTTAAACCAAAAGCCCAGGTCTGAGGATCCCCCTGAAGTAGAGAAATAATAATCCCAACCCGCTGAGCCTCTGTACCTGAGGTAACTGGTCTTAAACGAAAATACAGTTTGCAAGATTCTTTAAAATTAAAAAAACTGTTTTCTATCCCCAGAAAAACGGTCAGGCAGATGCATTTTTGGTTCAGGGATGACCCTCGGGGAAGTCCATAACAGATCTTCCTGTGACCTCACCCGGAGGGACAGATCCTGAACCATCTGAGTAAGTTCCTGAATCTGACTAACAAGAAGCTGGCCAGGGGGTGTGCAGGAGGTGCTGTCAGTGGCCCAAAAAATTGCAGAATACTTTCGACATTCAGCCACCACTGGCCGAAGACTGGACACCAGCAAACACTCCTGAACCTGCCCTGCCATCACCTGAAGCAAGAGGTGGTAACAAGGTGAATTCAACACTCTATATGCTTCAGAGGATGGTGGTGTTATGATTCCTGTACTCCAGACCGGAGGAGATCTTATGGCAGGGATCTGAGTACAGGAAAATAAGCTGGTTGTGGGAGCTGGATAGCCTAGTAACCCCTGGCGCCCTAACTCCGTTGTCTCGCCCGTGTTATCAGAAATCCCCTGCGAGACTATGGTTGCTTGAGCCCATGGCAGCCGCGTTCGAAGGGCGGATTATGTCTGCCCAACCCCGATGCCCCCGCAGGTCTTAATGGGAGACAAGGGGAAGTCCGAGACAGGGTGATAACAAGGGGCCCTCTGACTAAGCAACCAGGCCAGGGGTTACAAGCTAACTAACTAAATCAAAAGGTATGTGCGGACTAGCCGCCAGGAAAAAGGACAACCAAGGATCCACTGATCCGACACTCCTATCCGGCACCGCCGGACACCAGAGTGGATCTGTGGAAGCGGAATCCTCCGCAAAGCTCCAGAACACAATTAAACAAAATAATAAACAGAAGCGGACAAGCCGCAACACACGGCTGCGCCGCGACTCACGAACACCACCAGATGTTAAAGGTGCTCGGTCAGACTCCAGGAACAGATGGTAACTTCCGAGTACAGGATCTCTGAGGACAGGAACAACCGAAAAGACCGGGACTGGGAACTCTCTGCAGCAGACACAGGCAAACAGGAAGCTATCACCGGCGTCTGTAAGAAGTCCTGAGGGTGCCTTTATTCAGGCACCCTCCAATCAGGATCCAGACAGGACAATCAAATAGAAATGCCGTGCAGCTTGCATGCTGCACGGCCAGCACATAATCAGGGTAATGAGAATAGACCCAGCAACGGGGAACGCGGCTGAACGTGGCGTCCCCGTTGCTAAGGTCAGAGCGGCTCCGTGCGCCCGGCGTCTTAGCGTTGCCAGGGAGCCGGCGGCTGGACGCGCACGGCGTCCCTGGTTGCTAGGCGCCGGGCCGCACGGCCGAGCGGACCCCGGCGCCTAACAGGTGGAGCAGCAAAAGGCCATTCAAGCCTATACATCCACTTACGATATAGGCAAAGGAGAGGGAATGCACCTGACTCAAGCGCAGTGGAGAATGATTTCCGTATTGTGCAAGGTTCTTCAACCCTTTGAACTTGCCACACGTGAAGTCAGTTCAGACACTGCCAGCTTGAATCAGGTCATTCCCCATATCAGGCTTTTGCAGAAGCATCTGGAGAAATTGAAGGAGGAGCTAAGACGGAGCGATTCCGTTAAGTATGTGGGACTTGTGGATGAAGCCCTTCATTTGCTTTGCCAGAATTCAAGGGTGGTCAATCTGTTGAAATCAGAGCACTACATTTTGGCCACTGTGCTCGATCCTAGGTTTAAAGCCTACGTTGTATCTCTCTTTCCCGCAGACACAAGTCTGCAGAGGTTCAAAGTCCTGCTGGTGAGACAATTATCAACTCAAGCGGCACGTGACCCGTCAACAGCTCCTCCTTTACTTTCTCTCACAACTGGGGCTGCGAGGAAAAGGATAAAATTTCCAAGCCCACCCACTGGCGGTGATGCAGGGCAGTAAGGAGCGAGTGCTGACATCTGGTCTGGACTGAAGGACCTGCCAACGATTACTGACAACTGGAACACTCGCCTGTGCTGCATATTATCATAAATAAAAGGGTTATTATTATCCAAATTAATTTTACAGGCTTTGCCGTGTATGTATTTGGTTTAGGGGTATGCTCACCTGTGCCACCAATATTGTGCATGTATTACATCTGGGCAAATTCCAGCACGTCCCTTGTTGTTTGTGCTGCACACTTGTGTCGCTTAGCTTAGTCATACAGCTACCTCATTGCACCTCTTTTACTTCTTTGCATGATGTGCTGTTTGGGGCCTATTTTTTTAAGTGCCATCCTGTCTGCAACTGCAGTGCCACTCCTAGATGGGCCAGGTGTTTGTGCCGCACACTTGTGTCGCTTAGCTTAGCCATACAGCTACCTCATTGCACCTCTTTTACTTCTTTGCATGATGTGCTGTTTGAGGCCTAGTTTTTTAAGTGCCGTCCTGTCTGCAACTGCAGTGCCACTCCTAGATGGGCCAGGTGTTTGTGCCGCACACTTGTGTCGCTTAGCTTAGCCATACAGCTACCTCATTGCACCTCTTTTACTTCTTTGCGTGATATGCTGTTTGGGGCCTAGTTTTTTTAAGTGCCATCCTGTCTGCAACTGCAGTGCCCTCCTAGATGGGCCAGGTGTTTGTGCCGCACACTTGTGTCGCTTAGCCAAACAGCTACCTCATTGCACCTCTTTTACTTCTTTGCATGATATGCTGTTTGGGGCTAAGTTTTTGTAAGTGCCACCCTGTCTAGCACTGCAGTGCCACTCTGAGATTGGCCAGGTGTTTGTGCCGCACACTTTTGTTGCTTAGCTTAGTCATACAGCTACCTCATTGCACCTCTTTTTCTTCTTTGCATGATGTGCTGTTTAGGGCCTATTTTTTAAATATTGCCATCCTGTCTGCCACTGCAGTTCCACTCCTAGATGGGCCAGGTATTTGTGCCGCACACTTGTGTCGCTTAGCTTGGTCATACAGCTACCTCGGTGCAACTTTTAGGCCTAAAAACAATATTGTTAGGTGCGAGGTGTTCAGAATAGACTGGAAATGAGTGGAAATTAATGTTATTGAGGTTCATAATACTGTAGGATCAACATTACCCCCAAATTCTGTGATTTTAGCTGTTTTTATGGGGGTATTTTTCAAAAATCATCCAGATCCAAAACCAAAACCAAAACACGAAAGGGTGGTTTTGGCAAAACCAACACAAAACCAATACACAAGCTGGGAATTAGAACCAAAACACGAAAAACTGCACACCGCACATCTCTAGAATAAACCAACCTTACAACATGGCACACTGATGCTTTAACATATTTTAGCATCTACAGCAGTATGCTATGTACAAGGAAAGGGGGGGGGGCTGGTTGTTTATAGATGTATGTATATATAATATATATACTGTATATATATATATACACTGCTCAAAAACATAAAGGGAACACTTAAACAACACAATGTAACTCCAAGTCAATCACACTTCTGTGAAATCAAACTGTCCACTTAGGAAGCAACACTGATTGACAATCAATTTCACATGCTGTTGTGCAAATGGAATAGACAACAGGTGGGAATTATAGGCAATTAGCAAGACACCCCCAATAAAGGAGTTGTTCTGCAGGTGGTGACCACAGACCACTTCTCAGCTCCTATGCTTTCTGGCTGATGTTCTGGTCACTTTTGAAAGCTGGCGGTGCTTTCACTCTAGTGGTAGCATGAGACGGAGTCTACAACCCACACAAGTGGCTCAGGTAGTGCAGCTCATCCAGGATGGCACATCAATGCGAGCTGCGGCAAGAAGGTTTGCTGTGTCTGTCAGCGTAGTGTCCAGAGCATGGAGGCGCTACCAGGAGACAGGCCAGTACATCAGGAGACGTGGAGGAGGCCGTAGGAGGGCAACAACCCAGCAGCAGGACCGCTACCTCCGCCTTTGTGCAAGGAGGAACAGGAGGAGCACTGCCAGAGCCCTGCAAAATGACCTCCAGCAAGCCACAAATGTGCACGTGTCTACTCAAACGATCAGAAACAGACTCCATGAGGGTGGTATGAGGGCCCGACGTCCACAGGTGGGGGTTGTGCTTACAGCCCAACACCGTGTAGGACGTTTGTCATTTGCCAGAGAAAACCAAGACCGGCAAATTCGCCACTGGTGCCCTGTGCTCTTCACAGATGAAAGCAGGTTCTCACTGAGCACATGTGACAGATGTGACAGAGTCTGGAGACGCCAAGGAGAACGTTCTGCTGCCTGCAACATCCTCTAGCATGACTGGTTTGGCAGTGGGTCAGTAATGGTGTGGGGTGGCATTTCTTTGAGGGGCCGCGCAGCCCTCCATGTGCTCGCCAGAGGTAGCCTGACTGCCATTAGGTACCGAGATGAGATCCTCAGACCCCTTGTGAGACCATATGCTGGTGCGGTTGGCCCTGGGTTCCTCCTAATGCAAGACAATGCTAGACCTCATGTGGCTGGAGTGTGTCAGCAGTTCCTGCAAGACAAACGCATTGATGCTATGGACTGGCCCGCCCATTCCCCAGACCTAAATCCAATTGAGCACGTCTGGGACATCATGTCTCGATCCATCCACAAACGCCACGTTGCACCACAGACTGTCCAGGAGTTGGCGGATGCTTTAGTCCAGGTCTGGGAGGAGATTCCTCAGGAGACCATCCACCACCTCATCAGGAGCATGCCCAGGCATTGTAGGGAGGTCATACAGGCACGTGGAGGCCACACACACTACTGTGCCTCATTTTGACTTGTTTTAAGGACATTACATCAAAGTTGGATCAGCCTGTAGTGTGTTTTTCCACTTTAATTTTGAGGGTGACTCCAAATCCAGACCTCCATGGGTTAATAAATTTGATTTCCATTGATAATTTTTGTGTGATTTTGTTGTCAGCACATTCAAATATGTAAAGAACAAAGTATTTAATAAGAACATTTCATTCATTCAGATCTAGGATGTGTTATTTTAGTGTTCCCTTTATTTTTTTTGAGCAGTATATATATATATATATATATATATATTTATTATTATTATTATTATTATTATTATTATTATTTTTGGGGAGGGGGCGCACTTTTCGTCAGATTTTGATGCATCTCACTGAAAAATCTGCTAAAAAGTGTCACATCAGACGGCTCCTCCGATCTGAAGCGCAGTCCCATGTCAGATATGGCTGAGTTATAGATATTTGGTGCTGCACCAAAGATTTATCTGAATTTGAAGGAATCAGGTGCACATCGGCGTGTAGTTTTTTTTTACTTCAGATGTATCAGATTCATCTGAAGTTTCACTTGACTGGCCCCTAGTAGCCCAGCCTATTATATTTAAATTAGTGATGAGCGAGTTCGGTTCCTCGGAAGCCGAACCCCCCCGAACTTCACCCATTTTACACGGGTCCGAGGCATACTCGGATACTCCAGTATTGCTCGGTTAACCCGAGCGCGCCCGAACATCATCATCCCGCTGTCGGATTCTCGCGAGATTCGGATTCTATATAAGGAGCCGTGCGTCGCCGCCATTTTTCACTCGTGCATTGGAAATGATAGTGAGAGGACGTGGCTGGCGTCCTCTCACTTTGTTTCAGAACTTTCAGGGGGCTGCAAATATCTTTATTCTGGGGACCAGCAGTATTATAGGAGGAGTACAGTGCAGAGTTTTGCTGACCAGTGACCACCAGTATTATACGTTCTCTGCCTGAAAAAACGCTCCATATCTGTGCTCAGTGTGCTGCACATACCTGTGCTCACACTGCTTTATTGTGGGGACTGGGGATCAGCAGTATTATATAGGAGGAGTACAGTGCAGAGTTTTGCTGACCAGTGACCAGTGACCACCAGTATTATACGTTCTCTGCCTGAAAAACGCTCCATATCTGTGCTCAGTGTGCTGCATATATCTGTGCTCACACTGCTTTATTGTGGGGACTAGGGACCAGCAGTATTATATAGGAGGAGTACAGTGCAGAGTTTTGCTGACCAGTGACCACCAGTATTATACGTTCTCTGCCTGAAAAATGCTCCATATCTGTGCTGCATTGTAGTATATAGTAGGAATACAGTGCATAATTTTCCTGACCACCAGTATATAATATATAGGAGTACGGTACAGAAGGCAACTGCTCTACCTACCTCTGTGTCGTCAAGTATACTATCCATCCATACCTGTGGTGCATTTCAGTTTTGCACAGTTTGCTGACCACCAGTATATACTATATAGCAGTACGGTACAGAAGGCCACTGCTCTACCTACCTCTGTGTCGTCAAGTATACTATCCATCCATACCTGTGGTGCATTTCAGTTTTGCACAGTTACTGACCACCAGTATAACTATATATATAGCAGTACGGTACAGTAGTCCACTGCTCTACCTACCTCTGTGTCGTCAAGTATACTATCCATCCATACCTGTGGTGCATTTCAGTTTTGCACAGTTTGCTGACCACCAGTATATACTGTATAGCAGTACGGTACAGAAGGCCACTGCTCTACCTACCTCTGTGTCGTCAAGTATACTATCCATCCATACCTGTGGTGCATTTCAGTTTTGCACAGTTTGCTGACCACCAGTATAACTATATATATAGCAGTACGGTACAGTAGTCCACTGCTCTACCTACCTCTGTGTCGTCAAGTATACTATCCATCGATACCTGTGGTGCATTTCAGTTTTGCACAGTTTGCTGACCACCAGTATAGGCGCAAGCAAAAAGAAAAAGATGATCTGTTAGTGGTGCACTGGATTTTTAAAATTTAACTTTTATTTGTTGTCCTAAAATATGATTAATCTATCTTACTGGATCGAAAACACTATGCGAAATATTAACAACATATATGTGAAAAGATTATGACACTGTGAGACAATACAAAGAAGAATAAATATGAAAAAGAATTAAAACAGCCTGGATGTCTTTACTGTGTCTGTGTATTATGTATTTTAATTGTATCCTTTTATTGGTAATTTGTTAAATAACAATACCTGAATGTGTTACTGAATATATTCACACAATTTATATTTTTGAAACTAATGTTTCTAATCTAAACTCAGCTCTAGTTCTTGGCAGTCAGCCAAATCACATTATGAAACAATGTTTGTTACAGCCGTGTGCTGCTTTTACTGATAGCATCTAAGATAGAAGGGGAACATGTATTAATTATGTTGTGCACTGTATCATTCAGTGTTCAGCTTCTCTAATTTAATATAAGAGCTCTTATCATGCAGTAATCATGGAATATAATTCAATGCTGACCACTTCTATGACCACTTCTATGACCACTTCTATGATTTGACATGCAGCAATCTTATAATGTTGACCGCTTGCTTGTATCAGCCGTGATGTCTGTGATTAGACAGCCTTCATATTCACTGATTCTCCTCAGTGACCCGCAGGGTGTCAGTTTATATTAGTGCCTTATAGCAGACCTGGGGATATTAGCGCTATTAATCCCTTGTCTGCTACTATAATATGTGAACACGTTATATATATGTGATCAAATAAACATTAAGGATGTTTCTATATGCCATTAATACAATAATGTTAGTCAGAGATACTTTATTGTAAGTTCGTATTAGGATAAATCAATTTATAGGGCTATCAATGGTGTTTCAATACATTGTGATTATAGTGCATTAGTTGCCCCCGTATCGCTCTGACTTACTAGTAAATCCGTCAAGGATGCATAACTGATTAATATAACCAGAAGTATTTCCACTTCATTATTATCCCGATCTTATACACATATATTCACAGATAATATAATACTGATTGCAACACCACTATAAACGGGTTTTGTATGAATAGGTAGTGTCACTTCTTGATATGACTACCACTGAGCAAACTATTTTTCAATGCCGTGCTTTCTGCCTAAGTATATCTGGCTGAGCATTGTTAGTACTGAATTTAAAGGTAACACATTGAATTTTAATAGAGCACAGTAGGACACCAGGCTGGAGTCCTACGTACGTTTCGCATACAGGCTCGTCAAAGCCTGTATGCGAAACGTACGTAGGACTCCAGCCTGGTGTCCTACTGTGCTCTATTAAAATTCAATGTGTTACCTTTAAATTCAGTACTAACAATGCTCAGCCAGATATACTTAGGCAGAAAGCACGGCATTGAAAAATAGTTTGCTCAGTGGTAGTCATATCAAGAAGTGACACTACCTATTCATACAAAACCCGTTTATAGTGGTGTTGCAATCAGTATTATATTATCTGTGAATATATGTGTATAAGATCGGGATAATAATGAAGTGGAAATACTTCTGGTTATATTAATCAGTTATGCATCCTTGACGGATTTACTAGTAAGTCAGAGCGATACGGGGGCAACTAATGCACTATAATCACAATGTATTGAAACACCATTGATAGCCCTATAAATTGATTTATCCTAATACGAACTTACAATAAAGTATCTCTGACTAACATTATTGTATTAATGGCATATAGAAACATCCTTAATGTTTATTTGATCACATATATATAACGTGTTCACATATTATAGTAGCAGACAAGGGATTAATAGCGCTAATATCCCCAGGTCTGCTATAAGGCACTAATATAAACTGACACCCTGCGGGTCACTGAGGAGAATCAGTGAATATGAAGGCTGTCTAATCACAGACATCACGGCTGATACAAGCAAGCGGTCAACATTATAAGATTGCTGCATGTCAAATCATAGAAGTGGTCATAGAAGTGGTCATAGAAGTGGTCAGCATTGAATTATATTCCATGATTACTGCATGATAAGAGCTCTTATATTAAATTAGAGAAGCTGAACACTGAATGATACAGTGCACAACATAATTAATACATGTTCCCCTTCTATCTTAGATGCTATCAGTAAAAGCAGCACACGGCTGTAACAAACATTGTTTCATAATGTGATTTGGCTGACTGCCAAGAACTAGAGCTGAGTTTAGATAAGAAACATTAGTTTCAAAAATATAAATTGTGTGAATATATTCAGTAACACATTCAGGTATTGTTATTTAACAAGTTACCAATAAAAGGATACAATTAAAATACATAATACACAGACACAGTAAAGACATCCAGGCTGTTTTAATTCTTTTTCATATTTATTCTTCTTTGTATTGTCTCACAGTGTCATAATCTTTTCACATATATGTTGTTAATATTTCGCATAGTGTTTTCGATCCAGTAAGATAGATTAATCATATTTTAGGACAACAAATAAAAGTTAAATTTTAAAAATCCAGTGCACCACTAACAGATCATCTTTTTCTTTTTGCTTGCGCCTATACCATATACGATCTGTGGTTGCACCCCCACCTGAGAACTGAAAAATTATATTTCCATTTATTTAAAAAAAAGGGGCCTTTCCACATTACCTGTTTAGGTAAGGTATCATTTTCCAGTGCAACAGAAAATTCCCTTCCCCTTTACCCCCCTTCTTTTGAATACAATGACCACCAGTATATACTATATAGCAGTACGGTACAGAAGGCCACTGCTCTACCTACCTCTGTGTCGTCAAGTATACTATCCATCCATACCTGTGGTGCATTTCAGTTGTGCGCAGTATATATAGTAGTAGACCATTGCTATTGATATATTACTGGCATATAATTCCACACATTAAAAAATGGAGAACAAAAATGTGGAGGGTAAAATAGGGAAAGATCAAGATCCACTTCCACCTCGTGCTGAAGCTGCTGCCACTAGTCATGGCCAAGACGATGAAATGCCATCAACGTCGTCTGCCAAGGCCGATGCCCAATGTCATAGTAGAGAGCATGTAAAATCCAAAAAAATAAAGCTCAGTAAAATGACCCAAAAATCTAAATCAAAATCGTCTGAGGAGAAGCGTAAACTTGCCAATGTGCCATTTACGACACGGAGTGGCAAGGAACGGCTGAGGGCCTGGCCTATGTTCATGGCTAGTGGTTCAGCTTCACATGAGGATGGAAGCACTCATCCTCCTGCTAGAAAACTTAAAAGAGTTAAGATGGCAAAAGCACAGCAAAGAACTGTGCGTTCTTCTAAATCACAAATCCCCAAGGAGAGTCCAATTGTGTCGGTTGCGATGCCTGACCTTCCCAACACTAGACGGTAAGAGGTTGCGCCTTCCACCATTTGCACGCCCCCTGCAAGTGCTGGAAGGAGCACCCGCAGTCCAGTTCCTGATAGTCAAATTGAAGATGTCACTGTTGAAGTAGACCAGGATGAGGATATGGGTGTTGCTGGCGCTGGGGAGGAAATTGACAAGGAGGATTCTGATGGTGAGGTGGTTTGTTTAAGTCAGGCACCTCTTTTTTTCTTTGCATCATGTGCTGTTTGGGGACTATTTTTTAAATCTGCCATCCTGTCTGACACTGCAGTGCCACTCCTAGATGGGCCAGGTGTTTGTGTCGGCCACTTGGGTCGCTTAGCTTAGCCATCCAGCGACCTTGGTGCATCTCTTTTTTTTCTTTGCATCATGTGCTGTTTGGGGACTATTTTTTGAAGTGCCATCCTGTCTGACACTGCAGTGCCACTCCTAGATGGGCCAGGTGTTTGTGTCGGTCACTTGGGTCGCTTAGCTTAGTCACACAGCTGCCTCATTACGCCTCTTTTTTTCTTTGCATCATGTGCTGTTTGGGGACTATTTTTTTGAAGTGCCATCCTGCCTGACACTGCAGTGCCACTCCTAGATGGGCCAGGTGTTTGTGCCGGCCACTTGGGTCGCTTAGCTTAGCCATCCAGCGACCTTGGTGCATCTCTTTTTTTCTTTGCATCATGTGCTGTTTGGGGACTATTTTTTGAAGTGCCATCCTGTCTGACACTGCAGTGCCACTCCTAGATGGGCCAGGTGTTTGTGTCGGTCACTTGGGTCGCTTAGCTTAGTCACACAGCTGCCTCATTACGCCTCTTTTTTTCTTTGCATCATGTGCTGTTTGGGGACTATTTTAATGAAGTGCCATCCTGCCTGACACTGCAGTGCCACTCCTAGATGGGCCAGGTGTTTGTGTCGGTCACTTGGGTCGCTTAGCTTAGTCACACAGCTGCCTCATTACGCCTCTTTTTTTCTTTGCCTCATGTGCTGTTTGGGGACTATTTTTTGAAGTGCCATCCTGTCTGACACTGCAGTGCCACTTCTAGATGGGCCAGGTGTTTGTGTCGGCCACTTGGGTCGCTTAGCTTTGTCACACAGCTACCTCATTGCGCCTCTTTTTTTCTTTGCCTCATGTGCTGTTTGGGGACTATTTTTTTGAAGTGCCATCCTGCGTGACACTGCAGTGCCACTCCTAGATGGGCCAGGTGTTTGTGTCAGCCACTTGGGTCGCTTAGCTTAGCCATCCAGCGACCTTGGTGCACCTCTTTTTTTCTTTGCATCATGTGCTGTTTGGGGACTATTTTTTTGAAGTGCCATCCTGCCTGACACTGCAGTGCCACTCCTAGATGGGCCAGGTGTTTGTGTCAGCCTCTTGGGTCGCTTAGCTTAGTCATCCAGCGACCTCGGTGCAAATTTTAGGACTAAAAATAATATTGTGAGGTGTGAGGTGTTCAGAATAGACTGGAAATTAGTGTAAATTATGGTTATTGAGGTTAATAATACTATGGGATCAAAATGACCCCCAAATTCTATGATTTAAGCTGTTTTTGAGGGTTTTTTGTAAAAAAAACACCTGAATCCAAAACACACCCGAATCCGACAAAAAAATTTCAGGGAGGTTTTGCCAAAACGCGTCCGAATCCAAAACACGGCCGCGGAACCGAATCCAAAACCAAAACACAAAACCCGAAAAATGTCCGGTGCACATCACTAATTTAAATATCACATCAGATTAATCACATGTAGCATGTGTGCACAGATACATCTGATGTGATCTGTCGGCACATGATAGATTGGGTGGTATTCAGTATGGCGGCTGTTTCGATCCCGGCACTCAGTATTCCGGCGCCGGAATCCCGACTCCCAACATACCGACAACTATTCTCCCTCTTGGGGGTCCGCGACTTCCCTGGAGGGAGAATAAATAGCGTGGAGCGCTTAGCGTGCCACTGCGCCCGCAGTGTGGCGAGCCCAGCGAGCCTGCAAGGGGCTCATTTGCGCTCGCCCAGCTGTCGGTATGCCAGCCGTCGAGATCCCAGCGCTGATATGCTGTCTGCCGGGATCCCGGCCACCGGCATATCATACTACACGCGATAGATTACATCAGATATATCTGAAGTGAATCTAGTGAAAATTTAAGACCAAGATCTGATCCGATTCCTAGGAAGCTGCTGGGAGAGTTCAAGAGAAATCTGATGCAACATGCCTTTAGACATGAAAAAACTGGTCCTGCCGTGCCTGAAGCGTGTTCGCAGGCAAAAAAGGGCGTGACCTTGGATGAGTTGGTGTGGCCTCAGGTGGAGGGGCGTGGTCTAACGCCGCAACCCCTGTTTTCATCATTTTGGGTGCATGCCTAGTGCTCCCTGAGTAGCTGGGCAGCCCCGGCTAATGCTCTCTGCACTGTTAGATGCCGTGCACATGGCATCTATCCAGTGATTACCAGCTGCTTTGCAGAGTAGAGCAGCAGTGATCACTGGCTCTCCCAACTGTTTCCCCTCACCCGCGGGACACTGCGACCCGTGGGAGGGCCAATGGGACAGTGTCCAATTAGCGGGACTGTCCCGCTGTATTCGGGACAGTTGGGAGGTATGTTCTAGGGAGACTCATCTGCTACTGCTCCTCCATCCTCCTCCTCAGCTTGATGATTGTTTGGTGGCTGACTGAGGCAGGGTTTATCCACTTCACATTGCTGACTATTTGAGTTTTAACCCTCCAAAGTGATCAGTCTTATATAAAGTACAGTAGATATGTATACTCGACCATTTTTGCTGGATTTGGATTTAGCTCTGATTCATTGTCAGGTTTTAGAGTTGGATTTGCCAAACCACGTGACTGGTTTTGGATTTGGATATTTTTTTTTAAATTGACAAAGAGGCAAAAATCACATAACTTGGGACTTTTTGTGTTCCTAGGGGTGTGGTTCGTTTTATCGACAGTATCTAGGTCGACAATGTTTAGGTCGACCACTATAGGTCGACAGTCACTAGGTCGACATGGATGGAAGGTCGACAGGGTTTCTAGGTCGACATGTGCTAGGTCGACAGGTCTAAAGGTCGACATGAGGATTTTTTTTTTGTGTGTGTGTGTCGTTTTCTTCGTAAAGTGACCGGGATCCCAAATTAGTGCACCGCGTCCCCTCGCATGGCTCGCTTCGCTCGCCATGCTTCGGGCATGGTGCCTTCGCTTCGCTCGGCACACTTTACCGTTCCAATCGTAGTCCACGTGGATCGTTAAGTATGAAAAAATCCCCCAAAAAATAATGTGAAAAACTCATGTCGACCTTTAGACCTGTCGACCTAGCACATGCCGACCTAGAAACCCTGACGACCTTCCATCCATGTCGACCTAGTGACTGTCGACCTACAGTGGTCGACCTAAACATTGTCGACCTAGACACTGTCGATCTTCAGACCGGATCCCGTTCCTAGAGCATAGGTTCTCAAACTCGCTCCTCAGGACCCCGCACAGTGCATGTTTTGCAGGTAACCCAGCAGGTGCACAGATGTATTAATTACTCACTGACACATTTTAAAAGGTCCACAGGTGGAGCTAATTATTTCACTTGCAATTCTGTGAGGAGACCTGCAAAACATGCACTGTGTGGGGTCCTGAGGACCGACTTTGAGAACCTGTGTCCTAGAGTATTATTAACCTCAATACCATAATTTTCCAGTTAGTTTTAACCACCTCAAAGCTCACAATCTTATTTTCACCATATTGGCCAAAGGCAAGACAGAGCATCGGACAAACACAGAACAGTTTATAGGACATTTATGAAACACTGCCACAGTGTACTGGGGTACAGTTCACAGAACAGTACAAACAATAGATCCATATATATATTTTTTTCTTTTTTGAACTCAAGAGACAGAATGGGGAATAACCCTTGGTGTCCCCCAGCACACCAAACTATATTAGTACAGGTTGAGTCTCCCTTATCTAAAATGCTTGGGACCAGAGGTATTTTGGATATGGGATTTTTCCGTATTTTGGAATAACTGCATACCAAAATCAGATATCATGGTGATGGGACCTAAATCTAAGCACAGAATGCATTTATGTTACATATACACCTTATACACACAGCCTGAAGGTCATTTCAACCAATATATTTTATAACTTTGTGCATTAAACAAAGTGTGTCTACATTCACACAATTCATTTATGTTTCATATACACCTTATACACACAGCCTGAAGGTCATTTAATACAATATTTTTAATAATTCTGTGTATTAAACAAAGTTTGTGTACATTGAGCCATCAAAAAACAAAGGTTTCACTATCTCACTCTAACTCAAAAAAGTCTGTATTTCGGAATATTCCATATTTCGGAATATTTGGATATGGGATACTCAACCTGTAACATAACTTGAAAAACTATATATAATAGAAATCTAGAGTTCGTAGTTACATATATTTGCAAATATATGGCAAGCCACCAGGCCCGACAAGTCTCATCTGATTACTGGTGGTTCCCAATACTGTATCTGGAGGGTGTATGGAGGAAAATGGGAAGTCTGAGCAAGTTGCTCTTCATAGGAAATAATCTTTACTGAATACAGAATATGAATAATAAACACAGCAACAGTCTCTCTTTACCAGCAGGGCTGGCGTATATGCAAACTTATCTACTCTCCCGGATCCTGCGGGAGACACACGGTTTTTCAGGTAGTCCCCCGCAGCCCTGGAAGAGTGCGCATCCCTCCCACATTCTGCCCACTTCCTAGTGAAGTGGGCAGAACTGTGATCTTCAAGAAAGGAAATTCATAATGTAGGCAAGTAGGTGTATATGATAACGTAGAAGTGTTGGAATATCCAGAAGTATGTTGGCTGAATTCCTGTAGATAATGGATGTATAATAGAAAAAATGGTGCAATTTCAGGACGAGTAGAAAGGTGTAACTTGGAGCAAACGGCTCAGCAGAAGAAGTCCTGGATGATGTCATGAATACTGCTGGCATAGCAGATGATAGCTGGGCAGTAGATGATTACTAACAGGGGAGACACTGGACACAGTCTTTAAGCTCAGATGAATGATAATACTCACCACTGGAATGCAGTATAGATGTAGACTTCTCTTGCAGAGGTTGGCAACAGGAAGCTGGCTGAAATCTGTAGTGCACCGAACAGGAGCAGACCGGAATGTAGCTTATCTGCTACTACAGAAATAGACAAATACTTGCAGTGTGGTATAACTGGAACAAGCTGGGACATGTAGTGCACAGCATAAAGGAGAAGGCTAAAACTTGTAGTGCACAATGTAGCTGAAGCAAACTGACTTTTGTAGAGCACTGGAAATAGGAACAGCAGAACGTTCTGAGACTTGCGTTAATACTTGTAGCACAATAGGAACAGCAGAATGTGCTGAGACTGGTGTTGAAACTTGTAGCACAATACACAGTCACAGTATAACATGCTAAGACTTGTGTTAATACTTGTAGCACAATACCCAGGAACAGCAGAACGTGCTGAGACTGGCGTTGATACTTGTAGCACAATAGATAGGAACAGCAAACCGTGCTGAGACTGGTGTTTACACTTATAGCACAATAGAGAGGAACAGCAGAACGAGCTGGGACTAGTGTTGATACTTGTAGCACAATAGGCAGGAACAGACTTGTGCTGACACTTGATACACAATAGAAAGAAGAAGACTGTCTGTGACTAGCGCTGATGCTTTGATGTGCATTGTAGACAGGAACAGCAAAACATGTGGAGCAGAACTTTACACAGTAGCAGTGGGAGCTGTGGAGCCATACTCTGATGACAGCAGTCAGAGTCAACATACAGGATCATTAGAAGTTGCACTGACAATGGCAGATGCACCGGGAGGGAGATAAATATGGTGTCCTGGCTGCTTATTGGCATGTGCAGCAAAGCTGGTCCTGCATTGGAGGAATTGCAGTCAGCTGATCCAGGTCAAGATGGCGGCGCCCATGTCCTGTCGGCACTGGCTCCATGCAGAGCGCTAGTGGAAAACCTGTCCTACAGGACAGGTGAGTGATGAACTACTATAAAGTGGCCACATTTGGTACACAAGTGGGTTCTTTTGATGTGATTTGTGACAAAGCAACGGCATGACAGCCCATCCAGTTAGCATCCTCGGTACATCTCATTTTTGATGTCATAAGTTAAGGTTTCACATGGAAAACTTAGCAACAGCCAGCTGAGGTATGAGTAAATATAGAGCTAACTGTTAATACAATAAAGTATAATAGAATTATAGGATTTATAAGTCAGCTCTATGCACACCATTTCCTCTCAACATATAATGAGCGAGATTCGGATAAAACATAATTCTCACAACAATGTCCCTGATCCATCAAATAATGTCTCCATTTTACCATATGATACACCTTGCCACTCCCATGGTCCGAAAATGTGCACTGTCCACGTCCAGCACAAAACTGAAGTTATTGAACAGTGTCACACATCTACACTTTACTGCTAGAAATTGCACCTCTTAAAAGTTTACCCCACAGCAGGGCTGCCATCAAAAATTGTGAGGCCCGCGACTGACAAAATATACAGGGCCCCTCCCTCACAAAAAAAGGATTCTGTCACACTGCTCCACCCCTATGTGATGTCATACATTGTAACGTTACATATAGGCGGAGTGTTGTGGACCTACAGGAACAGTTCACAGAGAGCTGATGCACAGATAAGGCTTGTTTTAAGAAGTCCTCCCTGCGCATCAGCCTGCTGTTGATTCACAGACTGGTGCAGCTCTACATGTATTGGCGGTAGGTTCCAGGGGTGGGCCCCCTTCTCTGTGGGGGCCCGGGACACCAGTCCCCACAGTCCCCCCCTGATGGCTGCCCTGCCCCACAGTAATACTTTATTCCTGTAGCGCTCATACACATACACATTACACATAAAACAATGCTTGTTAAAAGCTTTGATAAAACCTAAGACGTTGTTCTACTTTAACAGGGCAGCATTATATACAATGTACTTAAACTTAATGCGCATCCCTATAGAACTCCATTGTATTTTTCTGATCAGTAATGCTAAAGGATGAAGGTCTGAACTTGGCGTGAAACAAGTTAAGCGAATGATTTTCAAAAAGCATGTGCTTACAGGTCATTTGTCTTATTTATACATTCTTTTTGGATGCTGTCAGTGTCAACATGCTTTTGCAGGCAGTAAAAGCTTAATTAATAATACATTACAATTTAGACTCATGAAAGGCAATATATGATTAATCACTATACAGTAGCTTAGTGTACACTTGTTTAGCTATGCTATCAAATAAGTTTGTTTGGATTGACGTCAGACCAATGAAATTGCGGTTGTAATAGTGGTGTAATGGGTAAGGCAAATAACCTCTACCTGCTGATCACATGACTGCCGTACTGTCACTACTTACTGTACAGCATGAAGAGATTTGAGTCTCTGAGCAATGCTCCCTGACTCAGCGTTACAGCAACTGTTATGTCTATAGATTACTTAGCTGTGGAATACTGAATATTGATTCTGTTTAAATCACAGAACTGTGAACACTTTCTTTGACTTGCATTAAATTGGAGGAGGCCAAATCAAACACTCCACAAAAGCTTGTTTTTTTTTCTCCTTTTAAATTGTCAAACGTAATTAGTAAATTACATTTCTGTGTGAAGAAGAATCAATGTGCTCAAAATGTGGAACAAAACAGATTTTAAGCTTAAAGTGCACAAGTCGCCTTTGTACATTGATAGAGTATCGGTGTGCTACGCACCAGTGACAGAATGCTTCATACCTCAAAGATATCACTACTTCCTAGTGAATCACATAACACTGAACTGTACCAGACAGAACAGTCCCACTTCTATCCAAACTGGTTGGAAAGATTGGAGGTATTATATATATTGTAGTGATGGGTGCTGTGTGCACCTGCCACTGGTACATGCAGCAGTGCAAGGTTTTTTTGAGGTGAAGGAAGTGGATTGGCAGCTGCAATGTGGTAATGTCACCTGAAGACATAATGAGGAAGCCACTCCCTTCTTGATTCCAAATGTAAAAATTGTGATTTTTTTTTTTTTAACAGGTATTGTATTGTTAGTCTGGTTTCTTGTGAATATTAGATCAGCCAACAATATGCCTTACCTGTGTGTATGTGACTGATACATTAAATGGTCTTCCTGAATCCCTTCATATTTATTATTAACATCATAGAGAATATTGTGGACTAAAAGCCTTGCTATAGGTTTCTTAATTAGGAGCATACAGTACCTATATTAATTAAAGTAAATTTGCAGGAAATCCCACATTATTTTTTGGGGATACCTGCAAAACATAAGCATCCACAAGATGTATGAAGGGCGTTCCGCATCAGAACTCTCTCCACAGGTTTCTATGGGAGCTGCTAAATCATCCGTTTTACCAAGATCTAGAATGCCTTGGCCCCTGAAGCTAACACCATCTTCAGTTGGCGTTAGCCCTTAACAGACTATGGGCTACTCTGCTGCATTATTATTACTACGGATTCCTGTCCGTTGACCCATACTGACACACATTCAGCTCATTGGGTCCGCACCTGAATGAAAATTGAAAGCACTAGCAATCACTTTGCTTGCAACTCTTCGATGGATGGACTGGTATGACCTTCTCTCTACAAGAGAACTTTGCTAAATGCAAGTGAAAATATAAATTTTTGGTTTATGATTTTAGGGCCTCATTCAGATGTGTACGCAAGCCTGATGATTTGCATACAAGTCCAAAGGTGGACGGTCTGCGTATACAAAGGACCCATTCTGTACATATGCAGTAGGGGTCCTGTGAGCTTGCATGGAGAGTCCCCAAGCGACACCATGATTCACATGCTGTGGCTTTTTGGGGGTGGCACAGTGCTGGGTACCATTGTGCAGTCATGGCCAGGTTCTGCACCTTCCAATGCAGACTTTCTGGCTCCATCTGAGCAGTTCCGCAGGTCATTCTAAGTAAGCTGAGGTTTACTCCAATGGCTGAGGGCTGCGACCATCGCAACTGATGGTCTCGATGGTATTCTGATTCTGCATCTTCAGATGCAGCACTCAGATCTGCGATACTGTCAGGGGGCAGCATTTGTCTTCAGATGCCTCCTGCAGCATTAGAGTATTATCTCATCACTTCTGAGTTAAAGGATGCAGCAGCGATGAGAATCGCAATCAGGCCCTTAATCCAGTGGTTCCCAAACTTTTTTTAATCATGGCGTCCTAGAGTATCAGAATTTTTTCACGGCACCCCTAGGCCAAAAGTTTCTTTGAGAATTTTAGAAAACAATAAACTATGTTTATGTGTCATCCTTTGTTTCTTTAGTGTGTTGTGGGACAATATTTGCTTCTGTTTGTCCTCATATTTTATAATTGGCAGCCACAAACACTGGTTTTGTCTATTACTTTTACCAAAAAAAGCTTGAATTGGACCACCAATCCAAGGCACCTCTGCTAGTGTCCTGAGGCACCCCAGGGTTTGGGAACTACTGCCTTAGTCAATCTCATCTCATCACAAGTGCATGGATTATGATACATAGACCCCTAATTAAAACCATAGCAATGAAGTATTTTATTACCACCTTGTGATGATTTTAGCTTGTTTTGTTTTCAATACTCGTATTTTCTTACATCTTTTACTAAAATAGTTTCCTTTAGTGGTTTTTAGCCATGTTTTGTTAACATAATTCTGCATACAGATGGTGCGACAGCCGATATTGACTATGGGGGTCATTCCCTGTTGGTCGTAGCTGTGCCCCCCCCCTTCCCCGCAGAAGTGCAAAGGCATCGCCTAGCGGCGATGCCTTTGCACTTCAAGAGTAGCTCCCGACAAGCGCAGCTTTAGCGTGCTGGCCGGGAGCTACTCGTCGATCCCCGGCCCGTAGCGGATGCATACGACGTCACGCAGCCACCGCGGCCCGCCCCCCCAACGGTCTGGCCACACCTGTGTTGGCCGGACCACTCCCCCTAAATGGTGGCGTAACGCCGCCGTCCAGCCTCCTCCCACCCAGCGACCGCCTCTGCCTCAGAGGTGATCGCTAGGCAACGATGCACCGGCGCACTGTGGTGCCGGCGCATGCGCAGTTCCGACCCAATCGCTGCGCTGCGACAAACTGCAGCGAGCGATCGGGTCGGAATGACCACCTATATTGTGTCCAGAGGCATGAACCTTCCGATATAGTCAATATCAACCCTGCCTGCACACACTATTTTTCCTTGCGCTGCCGATCCCGCAGGATCATGAATCAGGATCGCAAGGTGTTTACACACGGTGCGATATGCACTGTCTTTTCTACCAATATGGACTATATAATCCATATCAATAGAAATATTGCACCGTGTGTGGCCCCTTTAGACTGAGTTATTTATTTTTGATGTCCTGGGATAAAACCCTACAACTTGGCAGTGTATGATTTTGTATCCAGAAAGCAGCTTTCTGTCTCACCCTAGGGCAATGTAAATACCCAACTACTGATGTAAATTATATAAATATGATTCTAACATCACAGAAGCAAGAAAAATAGAAAAATGACAAAGAAAATAAATGGAAATCATCCAAAGGTTGAAACTCCATTTACCACATACTGTAAACAGTTGCAATAACTTAGGTTCTTCTATAATAAACTTATTTCCACTGTATCTTCTTAACAGTATAACCAATGATCTAAGCCTTACCGTATTGACTACAATAAAAGATGCCTTAATTTATACTTTCCTGTCCATTTTTTTAGCATTTGGAGCCATATAACAATATAATCAGACTACTACCTGGATAAACAGATGTTATTCAATTTATTAAATTTATCAGTAAACTTGAGGACCACATACTGTCATTCCCTTAGGAACCATATGAACCAGTTTATATAAAGCAAATGCATCTTGTTATTTTGTAGTTATGTCTACCTGATGTTTCTGCGTAAACAAAGGTTTAATATTATTTACTACACTTTTGTTGGACCTTCTGAAAAGTCTAAGCATAAGAAGTTAGATATGTGATCCCCTGGCTGTACTTTCTGCATGCTATACCTTGTCAAGCCCATTTTTCATGGTGTGGGGTTTAAAAACTTGCTTGTAGCAGATTGCTTTAAAAGGTTTAAAGTGCCAGAGATCCCTGTGATAGGCCAATGAGTGACTGGATTCACAGGCCTTTTCTGTACACACCATCTGCTCTGGTTATCACTTGCCTGTCCCCACTTCTCATAGTCTCTTTTTCCCCGGAGCCCAGATCAGTCATAGATTGTCCCTCTAAATTATATTAGCAACAGGCTCAGACTGGATTTCTTCATGTAAGCTTCAATCTACAAGCTGTGGCGACCTATAGACTGTGAAAAAGATTATAGTGCAGTGAGGATCAGAATAACTTTTTCCATTGATAAAGATATTTACCTGTGTTTCCCAGCCTGGCGTTGCTGCATTCAGTACTTCACATCCAAGAAGAAAGTACGATGACAATAATAAAAGTTGAAAAATAAGTTTCCCAAATTTGGTTGGTAATGTAAAGCAGCAACTTAATTTCCAATTGTCCATGTTTTTAAAGATTTATCCCTTAAAATCTTTGTCCCTATTTTAATGTATTGAATTATTGCCAGCAGTACTCCTCTTATTTTTATTATCTATTGTTATTCTCTGAACTTTATATATCAATATTTCTTAAAGGTACATTTAGAAGGCAACCAATGACAGCATTCTCTAGAAAACAACATATCCTGGCACATTTCTGTTAATTATGAAGAGTGTTTAACACAAGTTTAAGCCCCCTCTCGAAAAAAAATCTATACCTGTATATTACTTCTTATAAATATATATTTCACTAATTCATTATTGTTCTATGATAATTTTATGCATGCATGTTTAATCAGGTTTATACAGGACTTATTTAATTAGAGATTTCACACTTCATGAATGAGTGGCTCACGTAAAAGACATTTAAATGTGTTTTTTTTTTTGTAGTTTAGTTTCTTTTGGGTTTGTTATATGGTCAGTAGGTGGTAGACTATCTTTCTCTTGTCAGTTTAAGGATCTTAGTGTAAGAGAGAGGGCACTGATATCTGTGTAGCAACTACAGTTCTGGAAACAAGAATATGTATTGCTGAGCAAGGCTAAACCATTGAGACTGAGAACAAGAGGAATTAAAAGTGGGCTTATCGGCCCTCCACAAACTTAGAATCCCCACCCCAGACATGCCTACTGCCCCATTATCTCCCAAATGTCTTTTCAGCCCCTGCATCCCCAGCCCCGCTGAGCCAAATGACTCCATACCCTATTCTTGCATTAATAACCCAGCTTTGTTCTAACCATCCATTACTTCTGCCACCTGTCCCACCCTACAAAAACTTTCTTTTCTCTCTTTCTTTTTTTTTTTATCATGAGAGCAGGCATGCAATCTGCAGAAATTGTTAGATGCTCGCCTTACCATGGACTGTAATAGTATACATTTATAACAAAACATTGTGTTGTGGGGGGAGGGGGGGGAAATCAAGTTTTTTTCAGGATTAAAAAAAAAAAAGTCTGTATATTCCTTTTCTAATTACAAAATGCCTGTAACATAACTCATCATCTATTGTTCACATTTGGAAATGAATAAACACTTCTGCAACTGACACACTGAGTTTAGGTCGTGTATTGCACTTGCTACCGCAATAGAATTTCTAGTCATGCATTTTCAATTGTATTTTGTAATCTATGTGTAAGTAAATAGCAGTCAGTTGTGCTATAAAATGTTCTTATTTTCTGTGTACAATCTCAGTTCATATAATTAGCTGATACAGTGTAGGACAAACATCTTGTAACTGGGTACAAATCAGACATTGATTTTGAATACACTTTAATCCATAATTGTTATAGCCATTTATATTTCGTGTACAGTTGTATCTTTAAAATCATTTTAAAATAGTTTTTTAGTTTCTAAAAAATAATACTAATTTATTGAACTTGTGTTTCCATTTAATGTAGTTAAGTATTTAAAACAAAAATAAAAGCAATTAGTTATAGTGTGTATTTAGCAACATCTGTTCAAG